>NW_027176327.1:184425-239884 GCF_023349555.1 Cebidichthys violaceus
GAGAGTGAAAACAGAAACAGACATGAACATGTGAGGTTACTCCTCAACACAAGGAGCTATCTGCACTTTAAACTGACATAGGTCCTTTTGAGGTCTGATGTTTCAGTACGAGTTCATCTACATACACACAATGTGAATCCGACATAATACAGTTCAGTTGAAAAATAAAAAAAAAATAAACATAAATGATCATCCCCTAAGAATACGTCGTTTCTCCAGTCAAGGCAGAGCGCAGGGCGGCGGCTGACGAAGGCAACGTACCTAAGCGATCACAGGAGGGAGCAGCGGGACCGGCTGCTGAGGTTTCCCGCCGGGGATCATGGCATAGTACATCCTGTCTGTCTCCAGAGGCTGGTGATACATTGTTGAGGATAATTCAGTGTGTTCGGTCTTAAATGTGGCCTAAATGTCCATTTTCATATCATTCTTTTTTTTTGGGGGGGGGGGGGGGGGGTCGTCTTTGGCCCAGTGTGCACGGTTTTATTTTAGCCATTGATCCGCAGAGCTGCTGAAGAATTTAGACTAGAATGTAGAAATGTTTCCTTCAATTATACTACGAGTTATTATTCTAATTGAATAAGGAGTAGTTCATTCTCCAATGAAAACCTAAAAAGCCAGTGAGTTTGAGCTTTTCAAAGTTCAAAAAGTGTTTGAATGCTCCTCTCGGCTTTAAGAAGAAGCCAATAAAACCCTGTAAAACTCAAATGGATTATCTTGACAATACAGAACAGAGTGAGCTGTTCCCTCGGTGCTAAGTTAAGCTAAGTTAAGCTAAGCTAAGGCTAAAGCTGGCAGTAGCAGTTTATTTTAACGGACCAAAGTGAGACTGATATCTATGTAATAGCCCTCTGCTCACCCCTTCCTTTACAAGCATGTAATATGTAAATATTTAGCATGTCAATTGGTAATCCATCCTTGGCTATTGGAGAAACATGGCAGACTTCCTGAAGAGGACCCGCCCCCCAATGTAGACATAAACTGCTTATTCTAAACTAATGAACTATTCTTAGTTTTAGGGGATTTTACACTAATGAAAACATGGTTCTGAAGACTGTATTCAACAGAACTTCCAGGTTCTGTTCAAGAGGTAAAAAATCAAAATGACGTTTGTAGAAATGCTATTAAATAAAAAAAAATAGAGCCTCTCAACTGTACGTCTAGCGGCTCACTTCATCTGTTTAGATAAGGACGGTGCTTTTTGAAAAATGATCTCATGTCGTCGCTTATTCCATATGTTTTTAGCGGCCTCTTCACGGAGAACATGTCCCATGAGCCCAAAAGGAGGACAGAGACGACCGACGCAGATTCATCCAGAGAAACCATGTGACCGAACAACCTGAATTATCCTTTCAAGTCCAGTTAATGAAATAAAAGATAAAAACAAAGAACGTTTTTTTTTTTTTTTAAATCCCGGTTTCTTTGTTAACATTGGTGTCACGTGAGTGATATAATCTCTACAATGCCTTTGAACACTGCATATCTGCACATAGCAGGTGTGTATCCCTCATCATGCGACATTCTCTTCATCAACACCAGTGTGAAGAAGCAACAGCGTAGTCATTACGAAAAAAAGAGTGTGTGACCACACTGTCGCGCGTTCTTGTTTGGACCTTCTGCTGAGATGCAACCGGTACATTCAAGTTCACCCATGTTCGGTCTCGTTCTAAAACCCTCTGCAACACGTTTGAGGGTCACACGGATGAGACGCTCAGCTTGTGTTGTCTCATGTTTGCATGATTCAAAACTTAAGACAAGTTGGAAAATATTGAACATAATATATAACAATTTGTTATCCTACATGTCGCCTTGACAAACCTTTACAATAACTATTTTATTATCACTACCATGAGGAGATTGTTCTCTTGAGGGCGTCTTGGCTGTGTTGAATACTGAACAGGACAAATTAACAAGAGCTCAATCAGTAGTTACATTGATTGGAAGAAAGGATAAAGCTACTAACAATAATAATATCACTATATTTTACCGCGGCCGTGTATTCTGTTCATAACTGGCATTAAAACAAGCATTCAGTTCCACATGTAGGCCCACTGCAACATGAACTAGAATACTGCAGCCGTATGCAAAATCAATCTTTGATCTCATGAGTTAGTTGTTTTTTTTTTAAAAAGCACTTTTAACAATATTCATCTCCATAAACCTTTTTTTTTCTTTTCTTTTTTAAGAATGACGTCTATGCAATGTCAGCATTAGTACAAAATCTACTGATTTCATGTTAACTCCAATGCCGCTCTAAACTACAAATGTAGTTTGCAACAAAAAAAAAAAAGGGGGGGGGGGGGGGGGGGGGGGGGGGGGGGGCATCATCTCCAAACCACACAACTTCTGATTATCTGAGGCTGTAAAAACGGCTGGCAAAGGCCATCACCATGGAGCCCAAAACAAAACAGGAAATATCTATTTGGTAATAGGGTCAGACAAACAAAAACATAGAGATTAGGCACTCCGTGTGCGAAGTACAATCCTATTCTTCTCCACCTTGAGCCCATCACATGAAGTGGTTACTAAAAACGATTAAGATAAAATACTTACAAAACCAAGAAACAACAATCCATGTCTTTTCAAACCGTGTTCACGTGGAAACGTTAAATATTTCATATTCAACATATCTCTAGCTAGCCCAACAAACTTGAGGTCAACTCGCCTGGCTGTCTGCAGACAAGTGATGAGCGTAGACTGACAGTATCACACAGAGCTCGCAGAAAGACTTTCACCCTGTACGTTTGAGACAAGCCCATTCTGAGTAACTGTGTAAAACCTCCGAAAGGTTCTTTGATTGTAAGACGTATTTGGAGTCACGAGTGACGAGCCATTACTGGGCTGATTTGTTGAAAATGCGGTGTGACTCTAGTGCGACGAGTGGCAATTTAATGATACAAAACGACTGCATGGAGGAGGTATAAGGGGGGGTCTGGGAGGAGGTAAGAGTTTGTGGAGGAACAGCTCATTATGAGGTAGGCTTTTGCTGTAAACAAAAAAAAAAAAAAAAAAAAGAAAAAAAAAGCTTAGCAGTAAAAGAAGAAAATCTGGGAAGGAAGACCAGGGAGTCTGTGGCAACGCGAGGGAACGCCTCACACAACACCTCGGCCCAATAGAGACCTACAGTTAATCATACAAGCTCATCAAAAATATACAAAACAAAAAGAAATGAACAACTATGTATAACACAAGAGGTAGTTGCTAATATCAGTACATGAATCGGTTACATACGTCTCTTCGCCATTGCTTAACAGAGGTTTTTTGTTTTTGTTTTTGAGTCAGTCAGTGGATGATTCCCAAAAGAATAAAATACACTTTTTTTTTTTTTGGTTAATTCCCTGAGAACAGTTCATCATCCTGAGAGGAATTGTGTGTAAAAATGTACAAATACATCATACAAAAAGATGTTTCCGTAGAGATATGAGCATGGGCTGTGCTCCTCGTGTGGTTTGGTCATTCACTTTCTTTTTTTTAAAATGTCATTTTTTTTCCCCGTCTGCATTGTTTGAGATTTTCTTTTTCTTTTTCTTTTTTGTTAACGCACGCAAACATTCAAAAAGCTGTACATTAAAAAAAAAACAATAACAACCGCAGCGCTGCGCTTTCAGCAATAACTCCCTCTTATTGTGAAAGGTCCGAGGATAGCCAGCACTTCAGCAAAGTCTTAACTTTAAATGCCTTCAAAAAAAACAAAAAATAAAGCCAAACTATTTGGTATAGAAATATACCAAAAAAAGTTGGTTGTCTACTTAGAGCTTTATATAAACACACAAGAGAGTTTGATTTCATCATACAAAGTCATTTTGATTTGTCAGAACATTGAGATATAACTCTGAAGCCACCCGACATGAACTTTGTGAGGAGTCGACTTCAGATAAGCTCTTTTCACATTCAATATGGTCAGAGAAGAGTTATTAGGTCACAAAATAAGTGCCACTAAAGCCATGCTTGGGATTCAAGTTATACCAAAAGCAGCTCTCTCTCTCTCTCTCTCTCTCTCTCTCTCTCTCTCTCTCTCTCTCTCTCTCTCTCTCTCTCTCTCTCTCTCTTCAGTGAGTCTGAAACAGCAGCAGCGACGGCCTCTCATACTAACGAGGAGGGAGCCTTTACCTGGCTGGTGCTAACTAACAACTGGTAGGCACAGATGGAAGAAAAAAAACTAAAAACAGAACAGGTGGTTCGATCTAACTGCGTCACAGCCGGGAGAGCTGGGAACAGCTTGGCGTGTTCCGTGACATTCGTTTTTTGTTTTTTTTTCCCAAAAAAAGGAAGTATTTGTGAGGTATTAAGTAAGTAGAGCAGCTGTGGTGACGCTGTGGAGATCTGCACGTTTAACCCAAGCGAGGTGTGTCTTTGTGCTGGGTCAGAGGCGACGGTTTAAAGAAGGCGCGTAGTAAAAAGGTCAAAGATGAAAACAGTTAAATAGAGAGAGAGCTACACGTTTTCACACAACAACAAAGTATCCCATGCAATATACAGGGCTATGTTCCTCATATATGCATTACTTAAAGTTAATAGAATTTCAATTATATCCTGTGACTTTACATTTATATATATATTAATTACTTCTACTATGATTTATAAGCTGTAATGTTATTTTCATTTAATTAGGCAACAACCAAAATGGAAGTCTAATGATGGATCCATTGCCTGGAATATAAACTAGGATCTAGCGGGATTATACAATGCGTTATCTAAGCTGGTCTACGTCTAACGGTAGGAAACCCAAAACGTTAATAAGCGTTCACTCGCGGCTGGAGAAGAGGCCAGTGTGGCCGTTATGCTTTCTTTCTGAGCGTGCGCAACTCACGCGTACAAACACACGCCTTCTGGTTTCCTGCCTTGAGTCTCGCGCATGCATGCGACAAACACACACACACACACACACACACACACACACACACACGCTCAACTCTGTGACAATCAGTCGGTCCAGTCTATTTCATGGAAGAGAGAGGTTTGTAGCGAGTGTTTCAAGATAATGAGGATGTGTTTAGCAGCTCACTGTTCTTTTATTTAAAAAAAAAAAAAAAACTCCCTCTGGAATCCATAAAGTTTCCCTAAAGACCTTCATGAGCCGAGCTAACAATCCTATGGGTGTGGATTATCGCTGAGGGGGTCTTGAGCTCTTAACAGTCTTCCTTCTAATCCTTCTTAAGATGAGCTACCGCGTTGTGCACAAAAAAGGATGCAACGTGATTTTCGGGAACGATTTGGCCTACGGGATAGAAATGTGTGGCTTTAAATCGAGAACATCTGAAAGGAAGAAAAGAAAGAAAAAGCATTCAAAAACGGCCAACATTTAGGTCCGAGGAGCTAAAAAAAAAAAAAGGAAAAACAAGATTCATACCATGTTGGTTCACTCTTGAGCTGCACTGATTGAAACAAGAAAAACAGTCAGAGTCCCTGCAGTCACTGTTCCAGCAGTGGTTGCCATAGCTGCACCAGATGACTGCAAGTCACACACATTCACGCACGTCCGTACCCCGTTGATCGTTGCCATAGCTGCGCTGTTAGAAAAATAAAAGTAAAGAAATCAAGACCTCCCATTTTTTTCACAGGTGTGAGGTAGATGAGGGGGGTGTGGGGTGTGGGGTGTGGGGTGGGTGGGGCTTCAGGTATTCTTGATTGAGGGGAGACATGAGGGGTCAGGGGTTAGCGGTGAAAGGTTCACCTCTACGGGCCGTATTCAAGATTTCCTCCACCTCTGGGTGCGGGGGCCGCGGTGTGTGTGTGGCTCCTCGGGGGAGGAGGAGGAGCCCTCGAGGGGAGACGAGCCGGAGCGCTCCTCCTCCTCCGGGGGGCAGAGGAAGGGCCCGCCCCCTGGGCCGAAGGCCGAGGTAGACGCTTGTTGGTCCTGAGAGCCGGTGGCGGGCGCCAGCGCCTTGTGGGGGCACTGAGCCACCATGTGCGTGATGCTCTGGCAGTAGTGGCATTTCTTTGGCTGGGGGGGCAGGTCACACTCCTTGGCATGGTGATCCAGACCTCCACAGTTATAACAGCTGCAGAGGGGAGGAGACGAGGGAGGAAAGACAGGATACGAAGGGTGATGACAAACGTAGTCAAGAGCAACACGTATATTATAAAGGCGATAAAGAGTTCATAGTTTTACATGATAATTGTTTGAAGCTGGAAAAAAACAAACTAAGATCAATACATGACCCTACAGGAAAAACAGTGAAAAACATTGTGGAGCTGAAATACTTGGATCCAGCACTAGATGGCAGTATGCCACATGATATTGCTTTGGCTCAAACGTGAGGAGAAGTCTGTGGCTTGCCAAACTACACTGTGTTATCAAATTTGACAAGAAGCAATTGGGTGCTGAGAGAAAAAGAATACAAAAAGAAAAGGCAGTGGTGGCCAAGATGTCAGCCGTTAGGATCGACACAAACTGTTTTGGCACCGTCGTAAATCAAAAGGACAGTTTGGGGCTTTTTAGGCGTTAGATGTTTTGTATTTAAGGTTCGGCGTCACTTCTTTTCTTCTTCTTCTGCAGCACAATGATTCACACTTCTTCGGTCACAAAATCTAGACCAGCGGATTTCTTCGCTGTTTTTTAAGTCATGCAGTGAAACGCGTCCCTGTGTGGTGATTTTAATTGAAGGGTGTCGCCAAACTAAATCATGTTGTCTTTCCGTTGAAGCTGAAAGCTGATCATGAAACAATGGTTCACTATTATGGTTTTGAATTCATCCAGTTTGACAGTCAATCAGCAAAACAAGCATGGACACAGTAAACCAGCACGTTTGCAAAATGCTGCCACTTAATAAGAAAATCACGGCAGGTTTGAAGTGTTTTTCAGACATTGCTTTTGAACCGGGGCTGAATTAACATTCATCTATGGATGAATAGATATTCTCTTTCATGCATTATTGTAATGACAGTCAAATCTGGGGACTATATCTATAACCCAGTCAGGTTTAAAGACCCTCACAAGCTGCATTCATGGAGATACAACTAGATTCATATAGCATTATTTAAATGAACTGCCATAACCATAAAACAATAATCAAACCATCAAATCAAATGGTATCAACCATTATGTATCCATCTTACATTTAGTATATTTAAAATGTATTCAGAAATCATCCTCTAATGTGTTCGATTATGCAGTTATTAACACAAACAGCTGTAAAAACTATTATAAAAGATGATTGTCTTTGATAGCTTGCATTAACAGTGATTCATTAATCGCATAATTGATGAATAATATTGTCTATGCATGAACAGGAAACCTGCGTTAATGAACAAGACAGGTGAAAACAATTGAGGACTAAAGCAGAGAAAAGCTGTTTACACCAAAGACATTTTCTTTGGAAGCAACGTTTTTGTTTTTGTACTGCTTTCATAATTCATGTCTCCAGTTATTACTTCCATAACAGGTGAATATTTCAATCTGATTCTTACATCGAACACTTTAAGAGACCTGAAACCCACAGAACACTGGTGGACAGAAGAGGCCGAACAATAGTTTGGGTTTTATAACGGAGCGACCAGCAGGGGTCGGAGCGTCGGAACCGCCACGGGAGCCGCTTGCACTGAGCGCGCTCACAAAGACACAGATGACATCACAGATACCTCACTCGCCATCTCTGCATCCAATACCGTCTCGCTTCCACCTCAGCAGAAAGACACTTGACCGAACGCTGGATCAATCATCCCAAATAACCTGAATTATTCAGCCGTGTAAAACAATCAGGGAGCCTTCTCTCCCAGGTTCGGTTTCCTCCTTTCTAACGAAAGCTTTTCTTTTCACACCTTAAAAAGGAGGAACATCACACGGTTGTTCCGCTGAGGCAGCAGGTGACGCAGCAACATATAGAGCTGGACTTTAATGTAAATGCAGGATGTGATGCCATCCTATAAGATACAGCACACGCTTGCATTACATTGTTCCATGTCAACAGGACGTGCAAAACGTCCCGCTTAAACACACCAGGTGTGTTTAAGGACCTCCGTATGGCTTACCTGTGACAGACTTTAGCAAAGCACCCTTTACTATTTTACCGAGCGCAAAATTGATAAGAGCTACCGCCACGTCGAGATGCATGTAAGCACCAATCCATCCCTGTGCTAATGCTGCCTCTAATGTAAAGGCTGGCGAATTGATTGAAAATAGTGGCACAGGCAGGCAAAGTGCCCTATTCAATTCCTTATTACTGTGCACAATAACCATAGCAACAGACATGTACTCGGGCAGATTGAATAGATTTAATCTATAATCTCAGCCCACTCAGAAACAGCTCACTGCAGCGAGACGTACACATAACATACGTCTCCTTCTACTATACAGGCAGTCCTGCTTTTCTGAAAAGCAAGCTGCCAACGCTCACACATTTTCAGCTTTTGTTCGATAAAGCAGAGACCGGTGCATATGAATCATTACATTCCTGCGGACACAATTGCGTCTTTTATTTCCATGTTTCTCAATGCTCACCGGTCTCCCTTTGGTTTGCGTTTCTGGAGTGGGACCTTCCCTTTGGGTCTCCTCTCGCTGCCTGCGCAGGGTCCCCCACCAGGTCCGGTCACCCGCAGGGACTCCAGGCCCTTGGAGGACTTCTTATAGGTGAACTCCACCTGCTCACCCTCCTTTAAGCTGCGGAAGCCCTCCATCACCAGTTTGCTCTGTTGGGAGAAAAAAAAAAAAAAAAAAAGCAATTATCCGTTTAAAACTGGCAGGCACTTATAAGGGGGGGAGCAATGCCTGCAATGCACAAGGGTCTGCATTAAGTCATACTGTACACTGTACTGTGTATGAATCGTATGGTTTTGGAGCACATTTCAATAAAACGCAGCAGCAGAGAAAATGTCTCTGAGTCACTCAGCCACACGTCCTTGAATATTATAGAATCATTTTTGGAGCACTTTCCAATACGACCTTTTTAAAAAGATTTATACACACAGTGGTACTGAGACATACTTTACACTGACAGCCTTCTACTGGGTACATTTTTTCCGACCCTCGAATGATACAGTAAGCTGACACAGACTGTATGCTCTACACAGAAAACGTCTGTCCACGCAGCATTGACGTGTACGCAAGTCCACGCCCACCAGAGCCAATTCAACGCCTGAATATTGAACAGTTGCCCGAGGGTGTCGATACTTTTCACCTCCATACAATCGTCACAGAAGAATCGAGACCTATTACCACGGGGAAGTTGACTGCGGGTGCTTGCGCGCAGCGTAGCACGCAATGCACGCAGGAAGACATCTTTCAAACAATGTGCATTGACTGCATGCGGTTTGCACCAACTGCCACGACAGTCTGTTCACAGAGACACTTATCTAACACGCGGCGTCCTTGCTTTGCTCCCTTTATCTACTTTTCGCAGAAGCACCACTTCCTATTCCTTTCTGCGGGGAGAAGAAGAAGAGTGCGTCACACCCATCGCAATCATATCCTCGCAGCACATCCACCGTGCATCTTATCTCCATGATCGGCAATATTGATTTAGTTACTACATAACCGCCGGACAATGATTTATGTCTCGTCGAAGGCACAGAGCAGGACGGCTGATGGGCGCTGCTGCGTGTGACCTTCGTGAATCGCAGCGAGCCCCGCAGATCTCGGCAGAGGTAAACACACACCAAGAGCAAAACCTACTACCTGCTATACGTCCAGGCCTATAAATAACACACGGGCTGTCGGTCTATTCGCGGATCTGTAGGAGAACGAGCGAGAGAAACGGTCAAATGAACCAGAGGAAGTCGAATGCGTAACTGTAAGCAGAGAAAATGTGCTCAGCGGTATTGTTTCTGTCTGTGTCCACGACTGCAGCAACATGGAGGTAAAGGTGCTCTATAGGTGGTCGATTAGTCAATATATATGAATATGTGAGAGAAAGAAAAGGTGAGACAAAATGTGTAGATTAATTGAAATCAAAGAATATTGTCTAAAGCCACTGTACAGGTAGAATACAACTGTACAAGACAGAAGGATACAAGTGTAAAACTGGATAAATTACAGTTTTATTATCTGCTTTTAAGAATAAACTCTAGGAAACAAAATTTATAATAATAAAAAAATAAAAGTACTGTAAAATCCACGTAAAAGAATTCTGCAGATTTCAGAATACAGATGGCACATCCATCTTACAGAAATAGAATTGTTTAAACATATTTAAATAAGTAGAATGTAGTAAGAAAAGGCCGAGACTTCCACGTAATGCATGAAAAGCTCTTCAGGATACACACATTAAATCTCACGAGTTTATATTAAATATATGAATCGGTTTTAGGTCATCTTGTAGGAAAGTTTCATTAAAATCCATTTTATAAACAATATTTTTTGACAAGAGGCAACATAAATGTGTTTGTTAGTTTTAGCTTTATATCAAACTTTTACTTTTTACCTAAAAAGGTTTTGTATGAAAGACACATTTATTAAATTGAAACAACAAAAAAAAACATTTTGATTCAAAAGAAAATAGATTAATACAATTTATTCTCCCTGCAATGTGAACCAAGACTGGCCATATAAAATATACAGTATACACATTTTAATCCTTATATATGTGATGCACTTATTTATTCATTTTTAAAAAATGTGTATATTTTTTATTTTTTTTCTACATTTATCTTCAGGAAATAGGAGCAGCCACAACAGTGGTTCAAATTAGAAAATGTAAACTTGTTGTTTGCCTCGTGCAACTTCTTTGAAGCAAATTTTCTTCCTTATTTCCACACTTTTTATTTCCTCAATTTATAAGAAATATAAATTGCTGGTGCTTAATACAAATAATTTTGGCAAAAAATGAACTTGTTCTTTTGTGTCTCAGATGTTCTCTCTACAGCCAGGGCCACGCTGCTGCTAGTCGATTGCTAATGGACGACTCACCCATTTCGGGTATTCAGGTATTGGATTTGGCTTTGGGAAGAGGACGAGGATCAGGGAATGGAAATTAGATTTTACAGACCAGATGTAAGAGGTGGAAGAAATCAGAAGGGATGATGAGGGCAGTCAAACGCTGAGCTTGTGGCTTAATATAACCGATAAAGATCGATGTTTGGCTGCTGTGCTGCAAAAACAATGCCTTCATTTATATTTATTTATAACGACATGCATACACAAAACCTGGCTTTCTATTTTCTTTTTATACAAACAACAAATGATGGAACCTCAAGCAGTTAGAAGAACGCTGCTCGTTAAAATTAAAATTGATTTGTGATTTCCACCATTAGACCATACAAATTGAAAGGCACTCCCGCAGCAGAAATCAGTAGGAAGCAAATAAAAACGTGCGCCCATCCCCCACAAAACAAACGGATTCTGAATGATGATGAATAATCATTGACTCGTCTGTCGACCGCGAGCCCTTCCTGTTTCTCTCCTGTCTTCGGTCCACAAGCAGCTCGTCTCTCCAGGTCAAAGTTGAGTGGTTTGTCTCAGCACCCTACCCCCTCTTCAACCCCGTCAATGCCCACAATGCACCAGTGAGGAAACCACACAACCCCTTTTGTTCTGCGGAAATGCAGGAAAACACACACACACACACACACACACACACACACACACACACACACACACACACACACACACAGTGTCCTCTATATAAGACACGGTATCACACTCATGCCTCAGATGAGTAATATTTTTGAAGCATGGCCTTGCAACAGCTCTCCGCAATTGCATAATAAAACACAGCGTGTGGATTTTTGTATATGTGCTTCCATGTTGGTGTGTACATGTGTCTGTGTGAAAAAAAAAAAAAAAAAAAAAAACTTCACAAATCAGAACCTGTAACCCGAGTCCCCTCCTCTCGAGTGACCTGGCGGGTGTCCTGACCCGTTTCAGTTTACGCACCGAGGTCAGGAAAGGGCACGGCCGGGGAGAGGGAACGAGAGAACGTCAGAGGGAGAAAGAGAGAGAGAGAGAGAGCGAGAGAGAACACAAAATGGAGGAGTGGCCTGGAGCAGGGGGGTGGTGGATGAGGGAGGGAGTTTGGAGGAGGAGGAGGGGGCTCATGGAAATGCCTCCAGCGCATTCTGTTCAGCTCCAATGGAGGAGCAACTCCTGATCAGTGGCTGGACCTGGAGGGGGGGGGGGGGGGGGGGGGGCCAGGAACAAAACCCCCATTTGATCAGGAGCCCCGCAGGTCAGCAGCAGAAATCCGGGGGTCAGTGGTATAACCCCCCCCCCCCCCCGCAAGACTGGTGGACCACACCAGCTCGCAGTGCTTTAACTCAAAGCCACCAACATACAGCTGCGGTCATCTTCAAAACTGATGAAACCGGGCCAACAAAATGGATACCAACATACTCAAGCTTCCTTATATGTAATAAATATCTTCCTTTGGCTCTACACGCGTGTGTGTGTGTGTGTGTGTGTGTGTGTGTGTGTGTGTGTGTAGGATGGAGCCAGCGATCGATACCGACTCCCAACATCCTGGATAGAAATAGACCTCCTTTTCATCAGCCAGGCCCTTCGTCATCACCAGACCCAGCAATCAATACAGGAAGCTTTAACGTGAGGGGATGGGGAAGCGGAGAGAGGAGACACCGCCATCCTCCCCCAAGCCACTCTCCGTGGCGACCGCCGGCTACGGAACGGCTAATTGCGGGACGCTTTAGGTCGGAGGCGGCCCACGCAGAGCCCCGCGCGCTCGTATTGAGAGGATGGGTGGATGTGTATGGGGTGAGCGCGAGGGAGATGGCGGGTCACCATGTGGCGTGGTGCCATTAAGTAGCTTTTTTACACACAGGAAATGCTAAGTGGACAAAGCTGGGCCAGATCAGCTCGGATGGACACAACCCAACAGGATGCATATAAACGAAGAAGAAAGAGGAGAGAGAGAGAGAGAGAGAGAAAAGGAGCGAGAAAGCTGGATGAGGTCGGAGAAAAAGGAAAAGCACGCGCGCACACACACACACACACACACACACACACACACACACACACACGTCGATGGAAACCACCAACAGAGCCGCTCTTATGACACTGACACCCCCAGCCCTCCTCAACACGTTGTCATTAGTGGCCCTGACCCTTGAACCCTGTCCAACCCCCATCAAACACTTAAAAGCCTTCATGTTTCCCCTGCCTCAAATTAACAACATCCAACACCCCCCGATTATGACTGGGGCAAATATTTGATCTGAGGGAGGAAGCGCCAGATCATCTTTCTACGTTTATCAGCCCGAGAGGGGAAATGAAGCTCGCTGAGGTGACTGGTGATAAAACACACCGCCAGCTCATAACCGGAGTCACTCAGAGGAGAAAAACAGATCTGTTAGAGACACAAATAATAATTATATACGGGTTAAAAACTGGTTGAGGAATAAAAACGTTTTTAATTGATTCTTTTTAAAAAAAATTTAAACTAAACCTTCACCATAATGGAAAGCATTAACGTATCATTATTTCAAATATAAACTGCATTTGTCTTAGTTTAAGTTGTAAGAGTAATATTATTATTGAACGTGGTTTACATTGAAATTGTTATTCAACTGATTCATTTTGCAGCTGAAGGCAAAAGGCCAAAACAAGCAACTGTTTTTTTCTCCTGTATACTTTGGCACTGAATTCACCCTGCAGGCGTTAGCATTATGCATGTCAAACGCCATTGAAGTGTGATAATGCGCATTAGCCGATTTGCTTGCTTATGACATAGATATTAAGAGATTAATATGATGAAAGTAGGTCTATGTATTCATTACAAGAAGAAGTGGCAGATCTGTGGTCTAATTATTACACAGATTATCAGAGGCATATGCTGAATGACAACTTTTTTCATTTGGGAAAAGTTACAATTATTATTATCATTATTATTATTATTATTATACACTGTTTAGACCAAAGAAATCCCTTTTATGGTGTAGATTTTTCATAATCTTTTAGAGATTCAATTATTAGTAAATTAAACAATTAGTTGACTCACAGAAAACTATTTTCAAAATTAATAGTTTGAGTCATTTTTCAAGTAAAAATGCCAAATATTCTTTAGTCCTCACTAAATGTGAGGATTTTGTTTTTCATATTAAATATTAAACTGAATATCTCTGGCTTTTGGTCAGATTTTAAAAAGCAATTGGAATAGGTAATTTTAAAGACAATAAAGATAAAAAATAATTAAGAAAATAATCTGCAGATAAAATAACAATGAAAATAATTGCTAGTTGCAGCTCTATTACTTTGTTACCATACATGTCTGATAAAAGTGTTGGATAAATTCTTCTAATTCTGCTAAGATTTTAAACATAAGTGCAAGAAAGAAAAATTGCAATAAACATATTTGAATATGTTTGCATTTGTTTTATGAATGTGTTATTGTTGAATTTAGCGTTTATGATTTTATTTAAATGAAATGACTAAATGTGCGCGATGCAGACGTTCAGGTGAGACTTGTTATTAGCCCTGCTCTGCTTTCTACTCCGCCACCTTTCCAATTACCAATCATCTCCGCTGTATGTGGCCAGCTCCTCAAAAGGAAGTCACATGACTAGTCTTTCTTCTTCTTTTGCATTTTTTTGATGTGGTGGACGATGGGGTGGGGGTGTTGGGGGGGGTGGAGAGAGGTAGTGTGGCTGCAGGAGAGACAAAGCCTGATACTGGCTATCTGGAGGCAGAGATGGGTGGGGCCTGCATGCCAAACGGTGACACGGACCAGAGGTTAATCTCACTAGGGGCCCACTTTAACCTCGCTACACAAAACACACACACACACACGCACACACACACACACACACTCTCTCTCTCTCTCTCACACGCACACATTAAAACACACACTCAAAACCTGAAACATCTTACAACGGTTCACATGTAGACATCAACAGTCTGGTAGTTAAGAGCAGAAAGTAAGAACACCCCCCACACACACACACACACACACACACACACACACTCACGGGGGCTCCATAAATTGAACACACACTCTGGAGGTTTTCGGGAGAATAACAGCAGCAGCAAACTGTTCAACATTTCAAACTGATTACCGACAAAGGGAAAGCAGCCCCCCCACCTCACCGCCACACACACCCCTCACCCAACCCTCCTGCCTTTTTGTCTTTAAAGAAATTCCTCTTTTAAAAGAATGCCCGAGGAGAGAGCAACCCCCGAGTCCCAGCAGGAACCCACACACACACCCACACACACACACACACACACACACACACACACACACACACACACACATTTACACACAGAAAAACACTCAGTCCAGGTGGAGAAGGGGTTGACAAATAGAGATAATGAAATGGCTTTGTGTGTGGATTCACTAAGCAGAGGGGTAAAGTGGGTGAAGAAGCTTAATTACTCTCTCTCGCTCTCTCTCACACACAACCACCTTCCAAAAGGAAGTGATCAGATAGGAGCCCCGATGAAGAGGCCTCCCAGGAAGAGAACTCGTGGTCGGGCGGGGACCCTCTCACTGACTCACTCACTCACACACACACACACACACACACACACACACACACACACTCTCGCCCGCCCTCTCGTACCTCCTGCTCTTTCACTAACTCGTCTTTTTCCAACCCCTCGCTCATGTTTTCCTCCTCGACTACCACTAGCACCCCCCCCCCCCCGCACCACTAA
Source organism: Cebidichthys violaceus (assembly GCF_023349555.1). Classification (NCBI taxonomy): domain Eukaryota; kingdom Metazoa; phylum Chordata; class Actinopteri; order Perciformes; family Stichaeidae; genus Cebidichthys; species Cebidichthys violaceus. The sequence goes on from NW_027176327.1 coordinate 199,961, forward strand.
CACTTATTTTTTCCCACATCCCTCCTCTTTCCCTCTCCTAGGAAAACTCCTCCTCTATCCCCCTCGTTCTCTATGTCCTCATGCTCCCTCTTCCCCTCCCCATCGTTCTTACCTCCCTCTCTCTCTCTCTCTCTCTCTCTCTCTCTCTCTCTCTCTCTCGGGCATATAGGGTAAGTGTTGTGCACGAATAAATTTGCAATCTTTCCACCGTCTTGTTTTTACAGTAACTGACAGGTAACCGTGTATCATAAACGCAGACAATATTGCATGACCTTTAAGTGGAGACAAACTCGCTCTCTTTCAGCAGCTCGCATAACAAAAGTCTGCTTCTTCATGCCTGTCACGGATTTCAACTATTTGCATCCTAAACAGCAATATTCCCTAAACTTAATCAAGAAAATCTATATTCTAAGATGTTGTAGCGACCTGCAGGATGTTAATTCAGTGTTCCCACGTCTGAACATTTCCTAAACACCTGAAAACGGCATCAATACGTCCAAAACGTCTTCAGGCTGACAGTCAGAGAAATCCAGCGACTGATTTAATGAGAGAGCATATGCAAATACTGGGATGTTTTGCATCCAGAATGACAATGTGCTTATGAATGCATATTGTCTGCTCTTTGTGTTAAATGACAGCTGTATTATTGTAAACACGTAGCTGGAAACAAATTGGGGAGGGGGGTGCACTAGTGTAAACATATGATTCATTGTATGCTAGACAATTCTTCTATAAATAGGTTTAAGTGGAACAATTTGCATTATTAAACATGTAAAAATGCAACGACACACAATTTAAGAAAAGCATTATCTAGAGCAGAACGTGACCGTTGTTAATTGCAACCGTTTCTATCTCTGAATGCACCTGTATTACCAAAATACCTCACGAGACTGCATATAGTTGGAAAAAAATTATGAATTCCCGCAGACACATATATGGCAGCAGCAGCAGCAGCCTGGCCTTTCCTAAAGGTTACAAACGGCTGAGACAGACGGACGTTATTTGACTTTGGGCTCAGGTGTTCAGACCTACACCTTCTAAAAAACATCTCTGGCCAGCAGGGGAAATTAGGAGCCTTGAGTATGTTGAAGGATGCAAATATGAAAGCGTCAATCAAAAAAAAAAAAAAATTGGATCCTCGCACAAACAGAAGAGGATAAGCAACACTAAGCGTGCGTCGCTTTGCTGCGAGGCCGACTCCTGATCGTCCATGACTGTGGAGGCAGATGGAACAACGGTCAACATGTTGCTGAAACATAACTCACAGAAAATGGGATTTTTTTTTTCTTCAGCAACAAGTTCACTGTGGATTTTAAATTGCATTCTATAGGACAGCTGAATCTGAAATTGATTTCATCGTCAGAATAAATTATAAAAAAATAACTGACTTTATATCGATCAATAGCACATTCATAATGATCAGAAGATGCAAATTACAAGTCATGGACAATAAGATGGTCTTAATCTGAAATATATTTAAAAAAATAACTAAATATAGGGTGATGAACGCAACAGAAATCATGGAGAAATGTTTAATATAGCAGTAATAAAGAGCTACTTTCATCACTGCAAACGGTCCCACCGGTGTACAGCTGGGGAACAACACATAGGTGAACAAAGTCTTTAGCAATCAATGTTGAACTCAGAGCCCCCCCCCCCTCCTCCCTTATTTCAGACTGGATACAACTTATGTATGACTGATACAGTTATACCATCAAAAGTTATTATAAGGAAATAAACGAATGCCTTTATGAAACCATACATTACATTCCTCAATACCCTTAGTTTGCCTGATAATGATCAGTGGACCCCCCCCCCCCCCCCCCCCCCCATAAGTTCAGCACAATATCCCGTGAGTCCATAATAAACACACCTGAGGTCACATGAAATGGTAGAATATGCCTCTCCTCATCCTCTGTCCTTCCTCCCTGAGTATTTTAAAGCCACTTTTATAGGACCGTAAAAAAGGGGGAAAAAAAGCCGATTAAACGTGTGTGTGTGTGTGTGTGTGTGTGTGTGTGTGTGTGTGTGTGTGTGTGGGGGGGGGGGGGGGGGCTAAAAGAAGAAAGAGGCTCTTTGGAGTGCTGCTGCTGCAGAATAAGTGGAAAACAAAGCCTCGGAAATGAACTCCGTGCACAATAAATCACCGGTAAGTCTACATGCGGTGGAAAAGTGGTCAAATGTTTCAAAAAGAGGAGACAAACGCCTCCCGGAACATCACACTTTGACTTCTCTCTTTAAAACGCACCTTCCGACATGTTAAGTGGCCGCATATCAAGCCAGCTCTGCTGTCCATTAGAGCCAAGTGTGAAAGTAACCGTGTCATAGCCACACGACATGTCCCCCCTTCCCTTTACAGGGGAGGGGGGGGGAGGGGGAGGAGAGAGGGAGGGGGGGGGTTGAGCCTGGACACATGTGGCTTAAAGAGGAAACTTAACGTGTTGAGGTTTTTTTTCTTCTTTTTTTCAAGCCCGTGGACAACGTGTGATTACACAGTAACATGTTGGGCAATGCAAAACATCCGGATGATACAATGCAGCCTGGTGCTCTGGAGAGAAGTGCACGAGAGGGGGGGGGGGGGGGGGGGGGTGTTGAGGTGGGATTTGAATTGACAGTTAAATAGTTGTAGAAGGAAATAAAACATTCAGTCAATGCTTTAGAAACCCGGATGAGGCCGATGATCGCCGTGTCAACACACCCGAGGATGTTTATTCCTCCGTTTGTGTTTTTTTTTTTTGTTTTGTTTTGGCGTCAACTTACTTGGTGGACGAAAACATCCAGAGGGGGGTCGACGGGGCTCCCTTCGCTGCTGGTCATTGAAATAAATCCAAAGCCCATCCGGACGTTGAACCATTTGCAGAAGCCCGATCCCGACAGGATCTGAGGTCGAGTCCGGTCCTCCTGCTCGGTGGACTTGGCGGGGTCTTCTCCGCCACCTTTACCCGGCCCTCCTGAAAACGCGCAAGAGGCAAAAGTTAGAACTTTTTTTTTTTTTACAGGGCTCGGGAGGTAGTTCACGCCACAGGATGGCTACTTCCCTGCGCGCATACGGGTTTATGTAAGTTCAATGGGCTCTGTTTGCGTATAGAAGAACTTCAAGAAGCGTTGGGGGGGGGGGGGGAATCCCCTCCACTTGCTATAACACTGGCTCTGTGAAGTTCACGGTCGGTAGACATTTCTACTATTTTCGACATCACATAAGCGATCAAGGGGTAGGGGGGGGGGGGGGCGCGTGGTGCCGTGATGCGGTGTGCATCAACGCAAAACATTCCCTCAAAAAAAAAAAAAAAAAAAGTTGCGCGTTACTCCCTGACAGACGATCGCCTCTGACTCGTGCACGCTCAGTCGGTGGGAACTTGTGGAGGATTTTTGTCTCGTGCATCTGCAGCCCACTCCTACAGTGGAGTTGCTTTGCAGTGTGATATCCAAAAGGCAGGTGTACGCATGGCTCCTCGCGCTCGTAGTAGTGGGCAGAGAAGCACTTATACGCTCCAACAATGCATGCGTCTTAATAAATGCAGCGAAACATGGTAAGACACGGTGCCGAGCAGGCAGGGGCGGTTCAGGTCGCCGTTTTTAGGAGGTTTGGAACAACAACCACGTTGCACCTTGCCCCCCCCCCCCCCCCCCCCCCCTACTACTACTACCACCTCCCTCCTCGCGCGAGCAGACAGGGAGGAGAAAAAAAAAAAGAAGAAAAAAAACTAAGAGCAGAAAATAGAAGAATAATTGCAGAATAACCTTCGGCCATGTTTCCCCGCGGACCCTCTGCGCCCAAGTTGCAATAGAGAAGCTTCCTCTGCGAAAACGGGCTGCGGTAGTCACCATTAATCCGATATCCTCGATCCCATCGGTCACCAATTTAGCTCGCATGGTACGACGAGCTCTCTGCCTTTTGATATTTGTGTCATGTCTCTGTTTCTTCCCTTCAATCCCTTCCTCACTCACACCACCTCTGCACTGCTCTCCCTCCTTCTCTCTCTCTCTCTCTCTCTCTCTCTCTCTCTCTCCCTCCTTCGCTCTCATTCGCTCTCGAGCTGGCTGTGCCCGTTCCCGTAGTGAGAACACGTGACTTTGACAATTCCACGCTTTCCTGCTGCTCATTTCTGCTCTGCGATTTCCAGGGAAGAGGGGTTGGGAATCGGGCTCGCAACCGTGAGCAGAGTACAGCCCCAGTTCTGTGATTATAACTAAATAAATACAGAAAAACAAGCGCTGCGTTAATGAGAGCCTCTAACACACAGGAGGTCGTACTGTTTGCTCCGTGTGTGTGTGTGTGTGTGTGTGTGTGTGTGTGTGTGTGTGTGTGTGTGTGTGTGTGTTGTTGGTGGTAAAGCTATATCATAATGGGTTGGTGTATAGCTACATAGCCTAAAGCTATTATACTCTGAGATCAGATTAGATGGGATTCAATTCAATTTAAATGAATCCTTTGGGTGTAATTGGGTGGTCATAAGCAGCAGGGCCAAAATAAAACATGGGGGAAGAAAAGTGGAAAAAATATACGGTGAGAAATTAAAACAGAATTCCCGATTATCATGTATGAACATGCAGCAATGTGTCCCAGGTTCCAAATCTAAAAATCTGCAAAATAGGAAATAGTTGAGCCTCCTTTAAAACACAGCTCAGGTTATTGATAACCATCCGTAGATGTCTAAAACACTAAAAACATGGATTACACCAGACTAACACCTAACTGGAAAGCTATGCTTTTCTAAGTCTGGTCTATATTTCAGTTAAATAAACTCCTGTCTTTATGACAGAAACAAAAACAAACAACCAACCACACTGAGGGACCTAAGTTCCTCTTTACCTCAGACGAAAATAACTTAGAATAACTATACAGAATAACAAAAAAATGTAATGCTCGTTTTCCACGCTTCCTGTGCATGGACGTGTTTTTGAGCTCGTGTTCCTTACATGCAACCAGTTACCTCCCAGCATCACAGTGGGCACCAGAGGAGAGCTGAACTCACAGCTTTGGAATGTGACTGGAAAACCCAGAAAAACAAAACCTGAAAACTGATGTGTTCAGTTGTCAGTATAGGAAACCAAGCCTCAGGCCAACGTTGCAGAAGCTTTACGGAGATGCTTATTAAAGTGATGCAGGGAGATGATTAAATGGCGGCTAAGGGTTGTGAGGAAGGCATCAGCCAGTGTGCTTGATTCTCTTCTGCCTTACAAAAGAATAAAGACACAGCAATGAGAGAGTGTTCAACCCGTTTACTTTCAGTAAAAAGTGGATCCTAATAAAGCAAAAACTTAAGTTCCATAAAGTTAATAACCTCTCATCTTCATATACAAAACCTCCTGTCAGTTTGACAATTATTACTTGCAGATGCATATGACTTTAATAACTGATATAAAGCATATAAATGTAAGCCATTCCAAAAAAAACAACAACAACAACCAAAAAAAGACTATTTCACAAAAATGTACTTGGATAAAATCAAGAGTTTAAACATCTGTTCAAGTCTCAGCGCATTATGCAAGTTACACTTTACGTCCACCAGCATGAGACAAACACTCTCCGGAGAGACACGTCCAAACCGTGAGCTGCTGTTACTCAAGGCCACAGCTTGATAACAACAAGCCTGAAAAAAAAAAAAAATACTACGTCCATTGAGAAACCTCCCTTCCTAATCTCACATCTATCTACCCATGGTGGGATCCAGGGGTTATTCCCGGGTACATAAGCAAGGAGGGGAAAAACACGTTGGAGGAATGAAAAAAACAACAAGCCCATCTCCACCCACCAGAGCCAAAGAGCCCACCCTCCGGAATTCACAAGTTTTACCCCTACCCCCAATCCAATCCATCCCAGCCCCCGCGCCAAAAAAAAAAAAAAAAGGCCTGCTTTTTGAAGATGCTTGTAGAGGAGGCCTCTGCAGTGGCCATAGAATTACTGTTTGGGTCACAGGGTTGGATACCAGAGTCAGATGTTATCCACTCACTCATATCCTGACAGGACCTTTCTGATTAGGACAAGCCAGTGGAAATCCCCGTAGCGCGGCTCACTGACATGTGTGCAAGCTAATGGAATCGTTTAGATATGGGTGGCTATAGGGTGTGCCTGTTGGTCAAAGGAAGCAACTGAAATACCGAAAAAAACAAGCAATTAGTGGAGATTTAGAAGCCGCCTACACTCAGTGTGAACTCCTTTTTATTTAATGTGAAGAGTCTCAAGATGATGATGGATGTATGAGTGCAGGGTGTTTGAAGGGGAAACGTTATTTTACTGAAAATATATAATCAACACCAACCAGAAGACATACTTTGGCATCCTTTCTATTTTTCTTTAAGCTGCAGGATGAGATTGTTTTGAAACTTGTTTTAATTTATTCCACTTTTTTATTTGTAGGGAAAAATTTACTAATAAGAGCAAGTTTTTTTTTAATGAAGTTTTGCACAAAGAAAAAGTCAGGCGTCAACATTGCTGTGTTTTTTAAAAAAAGAATACTAAATAAAAAATCTTTAACAATCTTTTAATTTACCCTCATGCTGAATGAAAAATATTGTTTTAAAATGTGTTTTTGTGTGTTTGCAGAAGAGTGTATCAAACTAAATAGCAACCTTTCATATTGGCCTATTTTTAGAGGAGCTGAAAATACAAACATTAGATGTTATAACCACCAACTTAAACGTTTCTACCTGTTTTATTTACTTCACATTAATACATTAATCCCCACCATGCACACGTTAACCTTCAGTTACTTTTATTTACCTTTATGCTGCAGGATAAGCTCGTGTTCAAACTTGTGTTATATAGTCATCAATCTTTTTTCCTTGTTTCCATTTGTGGAGAAATAGTTTAAAATGTTTAACATTAAGTTCTGCGTTAAGTAAGGGAATCCATAACCGGTCTATTCTAAAGCTGAACAGAAAATACAACTTCTGTAGTTCATCTATCTTATAATCAACACTCAAAGTCATATTCTGGCTACCTCTTATTTGCCTTTATGCTGCAGGATGACACTGTTTTCAAATTGGTTTGAGTCCTGCAAGAAGTTAGGTTACTCCGTACAATGAGATGCAGTTATGACAACGTTATTTAGATAACAATGTTCACGATTCACTTTGAACAGTTGGTTAAGTTAAAAGGAAGTTTGGCAAAGTTTACAATTCCATTTTGCTCTCATGTTAAATTGAATGTAAAAAAAAAATGAAGAATGCATATCAATCAATCTATAATTAATATGTTAACAAATTACTTTTTGTAGCTATAACAACAACAGACTTGTGCAAACCCTTTCCAGGTATTATGAATCTCTGTTAGGACTGCATGAAAATAAGTTTAAGAATCAAGAGAGTGTGCAAGTATTCCACGGCTTAGTCTGTTCAAAACATTTGAATAGATTTCAAAAATAAGACATATGAGATGGTATATATATATATATATATATATATATATATATATATATATGCATAATGCTAAAGTCCCCTGCTGCTTTCACAGCCGGTCACACTCATGCAGGAGAAGATTTGGTGTATTTCAACTTCACTTGAAACCAGCCCATTTTTAATAATGGTGGCGGTTTGCTCCAGTGAACACTAAAGAAAGGTCATAAATTATAATCAACTTTTTTTTTTTTTGTATTTTAAGTTACAAACTTAAGATTTTTAACTCAACCATAATCCGTCATTCAGACAAGAAGAGGCTGTAAGGAAAATGAATGCAAAGTGAAATCAGCCTGACATGTCAGCAGTTAGTTATTTTGACCAAAACAGATAATTACGAGGATGTAACCTCATAAGCAGGAGCAGATTCCTGAGCTGTTTGAATACCACATTTCTGAGCAGCCTTTGGACTCCATCACCCCAGCTAACCCCACCCAACCCCCACTCCTCACCCCGAAGGCTCCCAGAGGAAATTTGCCTTTACTCTGCTGCTGTCAATGCAGTTCAAAGGGTTCATTGAGTTTGTCTCTCCCCTTTTTCTCCTTTTCTTTTTTAGTGAAGGGGTTATTTTTTTGTCGTTTACTTCATGCATTCCAGCCACCAATCCTTCACGTTTTACATCCTTTGCAAAGGAAGTGTAAACAGTGTTGACAAAGCAGGTCATCAAATCTAAGAGGTGTTTCACAAGGACTATGGAGTATGAACGTGTGAAAGGGTATTTATTCTCTTCATTATTTGATCCATTTCAAACTCGAAACAGGCGAATTTGCTCACAGTTTGAAATCACATTCTTCTGTCTCTGTAAAACAGGAAGAAACTGTATTTTTTTTTTTTTTGCATTATAATTATATATATCATTTGCCATTTCTAAAGATTTCGTTAAGGAATATTTTGAATCAACGAAAAAATTCACACAAGCTTCACACAAAAGTGCACATGTGCCATGTGCTCCACACTTGACCACACAAGTTAAACAGAAACGTGTGGGACATTTGGACTCACTCACTCGCTTCATTTAGCAAAATTAGCATCGAATCAGTCATTAAAATTAAAAAAAAAAAAAGTGCGTTGGCGCAATAACATCTAAATCAAGACTTTAAATCCGACACATTTCCAAAGAGCCATGCAGGCAATGTTCCTATCATCTCCTGAACTCAGCAGGGTGGGTTTCCATTCGGTGTTAGCAGGTGGGCGACAGCGAGAAACAAAAAACCCCCCAAAAAACGAAAACAAACCTTTTTAGGAGGTGAATCACGTGGCAGTAGTATTTTTTCAATCGAAGAAAACTCTCCTCCAACAGGAGTAAACAGGGTGAAAATATGTGAATGAAATATCGGTGACGTCAGAGAGAGGGGGGAAGGTTTGGAGGAAAAAAAAAAGAAGCGCCTCTGCAGCCGGTGCGCCAAAAACTGCGCACAATGGGACAAAATATCCGCTTTCAATTCACCGTTTTATTTATTGGTTATATATTTTTTTTTTTGCTCGGATTCGGCGGGTAAGTATGACTTCATCTCCCTCCTCTTGGGTTCATCGAACCTTTCTAACGTTTTATTTGTTGATCAACTTCATACAACCAGTGAACATTCTAATCTAATGATCGGAGTGTTTCTTAATCATTCTAACATCCCGGTAATATTCGTATGAAGTTAAGGCGGCAGTGATCGGTAACGCTTCTTTTCACGGGTTGTTTTCTTAAAACTCTTCTTCATGTTGTGGTTCACACAAGGACTTCATAGTCTAGTATTGAATCCGATGTGCCATTTGTTACTAAACCCACGGGCTTCAATCCGGGGCATTGTGTGCGCATCTTACACTTCATTACTGTATTGAACGGGTTTTTAGAAATGAGCCGATCCATCACTTTGCCAAGTTGTTAAAATCCGGTCATCTCAGGTCAGTGAGGAGCAGGTTCTACAGCTTCACAGGGGTGAGCTCAGCTGCAACCAAAAACCACTTCCAGGGCTTTTTTTCCGGCACATAGTCGAAGAAAACAGGCTACATTTTTTTTTTTTTAAAGGGACTCACCTGTAGGAGCGGATGCAGACATCTTCCTTGTTTTTTCCCCGGCGTGAATGAATGAGAAGTCACGGGCAGACCAAACGCTTCTCCCGGTGTCCCGAATGTGGAGGAACGCGGAGGTTCCGTCTGCTGTGGACGTGAAGCCTGTCGACGCTCCAGTTAGAATTACATGTTTGAGGGCTGACTTTAACCTGGCGTATGAAGCCAAGTGACACGGCTGGGAATCAAAGAGATTTTTCCGTGGATGAATATTTTATACACGGTAACACAAGACGCGGCAACGTGAGGGCGCAGGCTTGTTTTTAAATGTGTCACCGACAGATTGCTGGGAGCCTGTGGCACACATCTGGAGAATCATCTCCAAAATGATCTGTAGTTGAGGCGCATTTTTCATTGACAGCCCCCCATTTCTCTCTCCCCCCTCCACAAAATGCTGCTTCTGATCTCAGTCAATCTACTGCTGTGTGTGTGGAAAAAAAAGAATCCCTAAAGATGAATCAGAAGGTGCGTTTTATCTGCGAAATGTTCCAATAGTCGAGATAATCTCATTGGTGAAGTTGAACCCAATCTCCTGCGTGTTTCAGAGCTTAATCGTGGCTCTTCAAACCATGTGGCATTCTTGGCCTCCCCCACCATGCTCACAGACTTCCCCCACCTCTTTCTCTCCCGTTGATGAAGATCCATACTTCACATCTCCCACCCAGCGTGTTCAAAAGCTGTTTAAAACTACCAGACATCATTAAAACACTTCAGATTCTCCTGAAAGCGTGCCAATAAGTAACTCCGCATTAAAAACAAACATAACGAGGGACACACACTTTAATGTAATACTATAAATTAGCAAACCCCCAAAACCCTCCCCTATCTGATCTGACATCTGCTCTTCGCTCACTCGACCTTGTGTCCTCACAAAGCACTAGGCTACAAGTAAACTGGTCCCAGACCAGGGCTTTGGGGAGTCGATAAGACCAAAGAGTCAAGAGACAGAGAAGACTGAAATAAATAGCGCCATCCATTGGCTCTCAACAGGCAATCACCTGCACGATGCTGCATCTTAAACACTGTAAACAAAGTGTTTTTAATCCGTTAAATACATGCAAGGCCCCTAAGTAATAACATGATGCAACAGAACATCAAGCCACTGTAAAGTAAGGGACCAGCTTCTGTATATCATGAGAAAGTCAAAAATCATTCAACAAAAAAAAAGGTTTATGAACGCGATATACAGAAAACACAGAGTAAAATGACCGCTAGTATAGCAATAACATGGATATGTAGTTGGCGGTCATTTAATTATTGCTCCTCCGCTGAGTTATATAGTTCCTCAGCAGTGGCTGAGCTGCCATTTCCGGGTGGCGCATTAATATTTCAGTAGGATCACAGGTAGGTGTGTGTGTGTGTGTGTGTGTGTGTGTGTGTGTGTGTGTGTGTGTGTGTGTGTGTGTGTGTGTGTCTGTGTGTGTGTGTTCATTGGGTATTCTTCAAATATGTTAGTCAGTCAGAAATCTCCAGCAGTCTCGTGACACGTTTTAGGACACAAGTTGACAAAATATGACAGAATCCATAACAAACGCGTTAAAGCCTGTTTAGTAGTGTATACAGGATACTATGGGACGTATTCAACATTAGAAATCAAGTCAGCTGGTTTGTGCTCTAATGGATCACAGAATGTGAAATAAGGACTTCCCCTTTTTTAAAAGTTTGCACATCAATCATCAGTCTGGGACGTTGGTCCGCGGGGTTCCAGAGGGCTGTCACGCGCCCCCTGGTGGTTAATTATTTCCTCGTGCACGCACATACTTAGGAAAACATATGGTCGTGTGGTTGTGAGATGATTAAAGGGAGAGAATGTTCTTAATTATGCTTACTTATCAAGCAAGTGATCGAACTACACAGTAGTCATGATGTCACTATGTCACGTGTTCTTATCAAACTCTGTCTTCATGGTGCTTATTGGTTGAAAATGGTTTTAGGAATAATGTATTAATATTAATTCCCACATGCATACCATGTGTTTCTAAAAACCTGCAAAGACTTTGAATCGTTCACTCTTTAGCTATGATGTTGAAAATGTATCTATTCTATTTTAAACATGAGCTGGTTGTTGACATTCTGACTGTACACATTATTTAGTCCACTTACCTTTTGTTCCATTCATTTATTCATTTACTCTAAAAGTTGTTCAGTGAGTCCCAAAGAAGAAAGAAGTGGATTTATGTCCACATAGAGCTGAACGTTTAAGAAGATTATTTAGTCAGAATTAAGTGAGTAAGAAACAAAAATATATTTTAAAAAAATGCAAGTGATATAATTCAGGATATTAGAAAACAACTTGAAGATGTATGTGTGCTTAAATCAGTGCAATTGTAGTTTTTACAAATATATTGACTTCAATTTTGTGGAACTGAAGAATCTGAATATTTTCATATTAAATTTTCATTAAAAACATTTTTCATTAAAATGAGAATATTTCAGTTTGGATTTTTCCAAAAATATTCTAACAAACATTTTGAATCTTCTTTAAAAACAAGAAACGATTTTTGTGCATTTCGCTTTTCTTGGACGGAATGGAGAATGATTTCTACGTTTATTTTATAGAACTGCTGGAAAGCATGCGTGTGAAGACGATGAATTACATCAGGTAATAACAGAAGTGCTGCATTAGTGTGTTAATATTAGAATCAAAGGATCTTCAGGACAGTTTGATTCTCTTCTGGAGGCCAGGCTGCTGTCTGCAGCTGTCGAGGCCTCACAGCCTTTTCTCTTCTCACTGGCATTAAGAATTGAAATGTTGTATTTTAAAGAAAAGGCATTCATAAATGGAGAGAAATTAGAGTGAAAATGTGACTGTTGAGAACAATAAAAATGTTATTCCCCCAAAAAAACTGTCTTCTAATTACTTTGTTGTGTAAATCATGTACAGTTACAGCCTTTCACTTCAATGTAATGTTGAAGTTATGCTCTAAAAAAAACTGAACAGGAAGTTATGCATTCAAATTAAAAAATAAATGAAGGAAACAACAAAAAAGTGTGTCTTTTGCTTCTTCCGTGTTGTGAATTTAATTTCTGCTCAGACCTGAGTTTGGACAAAGTGAGCTCGAGGTCATGTGTGTCGTCGTTCAACAGTGACTGCACCACACACCATGAGCGTGGGACATCAGAGAAGGCCTTCCACATGGATGTTGAGTAATCCACATGGGGCCCTCTGTCAGACCACCCTCATTTTCTGCTGCTGCTGCTGCTGCTGCTGCTGCACGTGTTGGTCATTTCCAGAGTGACTGCCCCCTGGTGGACGACCAGAACATCAGACAGGACTGGGAAACAGCCCCACGATATTACAGAGAACGTTACATCTTTATCCAGTATGTGGGGAAAATGTATTTATCTTATACAGGGTTAGGGTTGAAAAAAAACTATAAACTAAACGCAAATAAAAACACGTGTACTAAGGAATGCATTTGGACAAATGCAATGAAAAAACGAACACGTAAATGAACGTTTTTAAAAGTGTCTTTATTTCAGAGCTCAAGCAGCCTCTATCATCAAAGATATTTCTTTACGACGGAATAAATGGGCACGATAGATGACCGTTTAAAAAGTTGTTTATTGTAATGTGGCATTGTATTTTATTCCCTTTTAAAAAGGCAAACAACCAGCACATGTCGAGAGGTAGAAATCATCAGCCTGAAAGAAATGTGGAAACTTGACATTTAAACACACGCACACACACACACACACACACACGCACTCTTTCACATGCACACACATGCAGTTTTTTTGCAAGTTCCTCAACCACGGCGATACGGTCGTTTTGTGGCGTCATCATCTGCTCTATACTTGTACATGCTGCAGTCGCTTCAACATCCGCAGCTTCCATCCATCCAGACGTGAAATAAATAATACGCATCACGTTGAATCAGGATGCAGAAACAAATCTACTCATAACCTTTTGCCGCTTTGACCTCATGACTGATGATTGCTGATTGGCCGATTACTGTAACGGTGACGGAACCCCCCCCCCCCCCTTCCATTGCTGATAATAATGTAGTCATTCTCTGTTTCCTTGGGACTACAAACATGGCCGACAGGAGAGGGTTGTGGGTGCTGCATGTTAGCGTTAAGGTTGTGTCGGGGCAGATCCTGGTGAGTTTGTAACAGGCTCACACGAGAATGGACAAAAAAAAACAAAAAAATAATAGATAAAACACAAATAAAAAGATGTAGTAATGGTGGCTGGGTAAACGGGAGTTAAAAGATCCAGTACAGTGTTGGTGTGTGACGTTATAAAGATACGTGTGAACAGCTGGTATGAGCAGTATTCCAAAGACGATGGACTCATTTGACCCAGGAGATGTTGAGACAGCGAGCGATGAAGGCGTAGGTGTCGGCCACCTCCTGGATGACTTTGCTGGTGGGCTTGCCGGCGCCGTGGCCCGACTTTGTGTCCACGAGGATGAACAGAGGGTTGGTCTGCTTGGGGCTGCGGCCGACGACGTGCTGCAGGGTGGCGATGTATTTGAGGGAGTGGAGGGGCACCACGCGGTCGTCGTGGTCCCCCGTCAGCAGGAGCACGGCAGGATACTGGACCCCGTTGCTTTCTGGGACGCGGATGTTGTGGAGCGGGGAGTATCTGGCGAAGAGGAGGAGCAACGGGAGACGGTGCGGAGTTCAGATATCGGCACAAGTGTGAGGAAATATTAAAAACAACCCGTTTGATGGTAAGAGCTGCAGATAAAACGGCTTAAAGTTACTGCGAGGAACTTTTCACTGGTTCTGAAGCGGTCTCAGTTAAATACCGATGCTTCTCTATGACCTACAGGTAAACCGGACCTACGTCTATGTTATTGGCCCAGTCCGTATAGCCGGGCCTGCTGAAGGGAGGGGAGGCCCGGGAGAAGCAGAACCAGGACTGAGAGGGACAAGACTGTCGGACCCCACTGCAGAAACACGAGAGGCTTTTCTAAAAGGGACTCTAGTGTGCTGGAACACAGAGTGAATGTTCCTCGGAGTAACTCAAATTATTGATTAATCTGCAGATTACATTCTCAATTCATTGATAGTCATCATACGAGAACACATGACAAAGAGAAGCAGCAGAAACCAGAAAATGTGATGTTTTTGCTTGAAAAAAATGCATGAAATTATTTATTGATTATCAAAATGGTTGCCTGTTCATTTTGTTTCGATCTACTAATCAAATAGGGTTCAGGTTCCTATTAAGACTATATAACATCTGAGCCCTTCAGAGTCAAATGGAAGAAAAAAAAAAAACGACATAACTTCCATCTTTGCTCGTTACATAAACTACACTTTTTATTGGAAGTCGATCAGATTTGTCGAGTTATCAACGCGCGTGTGTGACCGTTGATCCCAGAGGAAGTTGCATAAATACTTGGGTGATGCTAGAACCCTCAAAAGATAACAGCTATTGCGTATTTCTGCTTTTGAAATCAAAATATGAGTTTCAGCGTGCTGCATCAATACAGTGGCTGTATGCAGTTTACAGTGATTGCACTGTAAAATAGACAATACGTGTGTATGTTTCTCCTCATTTATCTTCTAATTAACATTTCTACCTTGAGGGTGGGGATGTGAATGAGTACGTTGTCCCTGACCTTGACCTCACCTGATGAATGCGTGGATATGGACACGTTACTGATCACTTACTTGATGAGACATTCAAACTGCTCTTTGTTTTCAGAACAGCCGAAGTCTGTGGTCCAGGCGTGGCCGATGGTAAACTTGTGGAACTTCAGCATGTCCATGACGCCTACCTGAGCGACGGCGCAGCCGAACAGCTCAGGCCGCTGGTTCACGCAGGCCGCTGAGAGCAAACACACACACACACACACACACACACACACAGGTCAGACACACACCGGGGGCACCAAAACCTGGTTCGAGGACTCTGTACGGTCCGTGTTGTCCCTCAGCCAGCGGGCTTACGTACCTACAAGCAGGCCACCGTTAGAGCCGCCGTTTATCGTCAGCTTGGAAGGAGAAGTGTACCCCTCTTTGACGAGGTATTCCGCCGCACAATGGAAGTCTGTGAAGCAGTTCTGCTTGTTGGCCAACATGCCAGCTAAAAGGGAGGGGTGGGGGGGAAAGAAAAGTATGTAAATGAGGGGGGGGGGGGTTTGCACTGGTCTCAACAAAACGAGGTGGATGAGACACAATCCCTCTCACCTTTGTGCCAGGTCTCCCCGTACTCCCCTCCTCCTCGGATGTTGGCGACGGCCAGGACTCCTCCCAGATGTCTGACAAAGATGAGCCGGGAGACGCTGTAGCTTGGCGTGATGGAGATGTTGAAACCGCCGTAGCCGTATAGGAAACCCGGATGGGAGCCATCCAATTTGATGCCCTTCTTGTGAACGATAAACATCGGGATTTGAGTGCCATCCTTGGAGGAATAGAAGATCTGAGGAAGAGACACACACACAATCAGGAACACAAGTAGGACTGGAGACAGAGCCAGGAAATGAGAGGGAATAAAGTGTCTTTGGAGACATATGGGAGCAGTGACTATGGTACTAAACACACACATTATCTTTATTAGTGTTATTAGGGTGCGAATGAGGATTTATCAATGAGGCCGTTCTTGAATCTTCATTTGTTCTTGGGTCTAAATCTCAGCGCCATCGGTGAAGGAATTAAAAAGAAGACAAGAAGCAGGACTTCATGCTAGGAATGATGGGAACAGTGAACCCGATGAAAGGCTCTAGGTACCTGGGTGGTCTGGTAGTCTGAGGGGCTGAAGCCTTTGACGGTGACCTCTCTGAAGATGTGGGGCTGCAGCGGCTCCTGAGTCAGGTCGCAGTGGTAAATGATGGCTGGAAAAAAAAATAATGTTTGTATAAAGTGACACAGCATCTACAACCGCTACACATAACATGTATTCAGTGCTGTCGTACCTGGGGAGAGGAAGGAGGTGAAATAGTAGAAGATCTCAGAGTCCCTCTTCCGTCCTGTGAAACCCACCACGGAGCCCACCTCCAGAGGGAAGGTCCTCAGCTCCTCCCCCGAGCTCAGACGGTACATTTTTAACACATTCTTCACGTCGTGGAGGAAGCACACGAACAGGTAGCTGGAGTACGTGCAGGTGGCGAACACTGCATGCCGAGACACGGCCAAGGGAAGACATAGAATACAAAGTTTAAAAAAAAAAAAAGGTGCATTTCCACAGACGTCAAAAGGGGATTTTAACACCCAGTTCCTAATGTGTGGTAAAGGTCACGCAAGTGTTGCGGCAGCTCACCAATAACGTCCTTGTCGTGCTGAGGGATGAGCTCTTTCCAGTTGCTCTGAGCGGGCGAGGCAAAGTCGATGTTGATGAGGCGGTAACGCGGGGCGTCCAGGTTGGTCTTGAATGTGAACAAGGTGTCCTCGTTGGTCACGTACTCGTACTCGGCGTCGAAGTTATCGATCAGCTTCACCCACGGCAAAAGTCCTGAACACGAGAGGAGCAGTGTTTAAGTCCTGCGACGCTGTGACTGTAAAACTAAAAATAACGAGGAAGTGCTCCTTGGATTGTAGAGAAAAATGTGGATCCGATCAATCTTGCAATAGTTGAAAATGCGGATGAAAAGGAAGCAGTACAGTAGGCACACAGATCAACTGAATACAACAAAGTGGGACATACCTGTGATACCCTGAGGAGTGGTTTTAAGGTCACAATACCACAGTCTGTTGACCGGATCACAGCCTTCCCTGATAGACAGCAGCAGGTACCGTCCATCGTCTGATACCTGCAACATACGAGCAATCGCTGAACCCGAACCCGAACCCGAACGGCAGTTAACACATGCACTTCTCTGCCTTCTTCATGCGTTTCTGGAGCAAGAACAGAAGGATTCTGGGATACCTCAGCTCCACCCATCCATTTGGGGTGGTCAGGAAATTCCGCACAAAGCACGTCCTCAGACTGCGGAGTCCCCAAAACATGGAAGTAGAGCTTCTGGTGCAGGTTGGTGGACGTCTCAGTGCCTAGGAGACAAAACATTTTGTCTCATTTGGGGATGGTGAGGGGACGTGAAGTGGGTGTGGATTGCAGAGACAGTACTAATAAAGTTGTAATAGCAGAGGATGTATATGTATGTATATAGAGATTTGAATCTGAGGGATAGTTCTAGCAGCTAAAAGCAAAGTTATGGGTTTGAATATTTGACCCCACCGTCACTCTTGCCCTCCTGCTTTGGGTAGGAGTTGTAGAAAAGTCCCTTCCCATCATGAGTCCAGGACATGCAGCTAAACTTGACTCGCTCCAGGCGGTCCTCGAGAGGCTTGGCACCTTCCACTCGCAGGAAGCAAATCTCCACCCAGTCCGAACCGCTGGCGCTGGTGCCATAAGCCAGGTACTCCCCGTCCTCAGAGAACGCGTATCCTTAAAACAGGAACAGAACAGCCCATTTAGAAAAAGACATCAGGGTGAGCGGTCTATTTCTGGACATGAAGACATAACGGATTCACCATCATCATCATCATCATCATCATCATCACCATCATCACCATCATCACCTTGTTTCAGGGCATTCGACAAAAACAGCAATCACAATCTAATGCATACTGTAAGTAATGTGACGCGGAGCAGAAATGCAAAAGACTATGAAAAATATGAAGAATAAAATAAAAGCTGTAATAAAATGCAGCGCTTCGTTGATACCTCGCAGGGCAACGGTTCCATCGTCAGAAAAGGTGTTTGGATCCAAGAAGACCGTCGGCTCGGCATCCAGGCTCTCCTGCAGGTACATCACACTCTGGTTCTGGAGGCCGGTGTTGTAAAAGTGAAAGTACCTGAGAAATTTGAGGGGAGCAACAGTTTAAGGTACGAACAAATTTCACGAGATGTGCGCTTGTACGGATGTGTTATTGAAGTACAAAAAAAAAAACAACAACTAGGATTTGTGTTGCGGCTCACCGGTCGCCCCTCTTGAAGGGACAGCTGTACTTGGGGTAGTCGTACAGCTCAGTCATGCGCTCCTTGAACAGGTCTCGCACCTCGCAGCGCTCCAAGAACGGCAACGTCAGCTGGTTCTGAGCGGTGACAAAGGCCTGGTGGAGGAACACACGAGAGACACACACACACACACACACACACACACACACACACACACACACACACACACACAGGTTTTTATACAGCAATGCACTACAATCTCTGCAGTGCAAACAAGCAGATGTAATGATTTATCTCATTACTTTTGCAGAGTAAAACCAGAACAGGGGATTTTACTCAACTACTTTATCCAGATCATTCAGTGAACCTTGGTGACATCAACACATCTCAACACTGGTGGTTATGAATGCCTTTAATTATCTACATAACACAACCAGTGCCAGCATTTCGTTTAACAGAACGGCAAGAGTGACTTATACCACTAATCAATTATAAAAACACGAGATTAGCTAAATATCAGAACAGAAATAATAACAATAAATCAATTCTAGCTAAATGTGTCAATAAAGAGGAATACGGATGAGCGTTACCTGTGTCTTCTCACTGTCCGGGTCCTCCAGCCAGCTGTATGGGTCCGGTACTTTGGATCCATGGTACCCATCCACCTGAAAACAGGTGAAACAGTAGCGACTGTAAGCTAGCTAACGTACGTTAGGTGTGGCAATAAAAAACAAACAAGGACAGACTGCCAAGCTGGCACACGTCCTGGAGGGTTAGCAACGTTAGCCAAACAGCGACGGAAATGTCAGCTAACGTCACGAATAAACACTGTAACATTAGCTAGATACGGCCACACCTGGGACACCCGGCTGTGCGTTTCGTCAACAGAGTCGGTGTTGTCAAAGCAGGCTAAAGCGAACTAGCATAGTAACAAAGCAGACGCTCACTCCAATGAATGAAAAAGCATGATGATGAAGCATCCCCGGCTTATTAGCATGCTAGGCTAGTCAGCTAGCCACATTTACTTACGACAGCATCGTCACGGTAAGACTGTGGATACTGAAAAGCCATTTTGGAGGACAGTTTTCGGGAATTGCGGAAGAAAAAAAGCTGCCTCAGAGACTGAAACGGTGTTTTTGAAATAACCCTTTGGATCCTGTTAAACATCAACTTAAGGCGATGGAGATTTTGGCAGATGACCAGCTTACAAACCAGCCAACAAGTATTTTGAAGAGAGTACCGCTGGATGTTGTGGGATCAGAGCAAATGTTATGGCGCCCTCTACTGACGGAAAATAGGAACAGCACTCACAGAAGATCGGCTGAATAAGGAAAAAAAAGGGCAGTGAGCATTTATAAACTATGTGGAAATGAGGCTAAAACTCTTAAGAGCTCTCCTGTTAAAGAACATGCAGGCTCGTTGAAACAAGCCACAAGCCATTGATACATTCATGAATAAATTAAAGAGACTTTCATTTATTCTATTACTTTTTTATTACTTATTTCGACATGACTTTTGTCATGAATTTTGTCGACATACTATATTATTATATTATGTATATTTTTACATACTATACTAGGATTTCTTTTGACTTTTTTGACATACTGTACTATGACTTATTTTTATGACTTTTTTCACCCTACTACACTATGACTTTTTTTTTTAACTAAAGCTCAGAACGACACCTTTCTTTTCTTTTTGTTCTTGGTAGTGTTTTTATTCTCTTACTTTACAGATCACAAAATAAAGGTACAAGGTAACAAATCTAGAAAATAAAGCAAAAGTATCCACAGAACAACTATGACCCTATTTCCCCCCCCCAAAAAAAAATCGAGTCATGCAAATAGCAAAGTTGTATATCGGGAAGCTGCACCTTCAGTTAAAGGTTATCTGAGTCCACCGGGAATCTCCATCACCACTCTTATCTACGTGGCAGAAGAGGATATGGGTCAACCCTTCACTCTTCTTTCTTTCTGCATGTCGTCCTCCCTTCTCTTCCTTCCTCTCCTTACTTAATCAATCAATCCTGATTTGACCATCATTACCACTGGCACCGACTCTTACACAGTGACTGATAGCATGAGATAAGGCCCACTGAGGTGTAGCACGTACCAGGAGGAAATGAATGGAGCCACTGAAGCGCATGATTCATTTTAAGAGATGCGTCTCTCCAGAAGTGAATACCTAGAATCTTTACTTCCATTTGGTTGAATCTTGTCGGCAAAAATTGCAGAAATATGTGTTTTCAAGCTGCAGTCTCTGTTCTTCTATGGGAACATACACGCTCATTGTTGAACATGTTGTGTTAATCCTCTGTGACACCTTCTGCCACGCTGTGACTGTAAGTCATTCTGCAGCTATGCAGATAAGAGCCTTGAAACAGGTTTAATTACGCAGTAGAAAAAGGAAACGCATTGTTGGGATACCACAGCTGATCATACAGTCAGATGTCTCCAGGAGATTCCGCAGTGTTGCTACTTTCAGACTCGGCTCTGCGGCGTGCCAGAGCTGTCACGCTGCGGAGCCGGATTTTGGCCGAAGATGAGAAGGTTCTTAAACCGTCCTCTCTTGGGTGAAAGTGAAGAAAGAGTGGAGCTGAGTGCGTGTGGACCGTTTCTCTTTCTGAAGAAAATGCAGTTGTTGTGTCATAATGAGAGTTTTTGGTCTCTTCTAGTGGACTCTTGGTATCCGAAATGTGGATGTTTTTGGTCCAAGGATGTTCTCTGCACCCCCCCCCCCCTCTCCACCAACTCCATTCTTCTTCCTTTCCTTAAGCTGGAGTCAGGAATACCCCTCTATGCAAAGGGGATCTCTTCCTGTTTGCCTATGTCAGGCTCAGATATGGGTCACAGAACTATTGTCCTCTGACGCCTCTGTTTCCTTAACAAACCGGGGAGAGAAAAACAGAGACAGATTGAATGAGCGTGTTTGTGTTTCCATTGAAATATGGAGAGGTCTTTTTTTGTTGTTGTTGTATGTTCATAGAGTGGGTGGGTTTATGCATTTGTGTGTTTGACAAAGAGATGGGCTGGGCTGGAAGTGGCCATGCATGAATTAGACCTTCTTGTTCCACTGTTTTTCCTCCATTGTCCGGAGTCAACAGCGATCCGTCCCTTATAGTCGGAAGCACCTGTCTGTGTTGCTGCGGACAAAGGAGGATGACCACCTGTTGTGTTTCGCTGCGCAGGGTTACCACAAGGTTAACTCATTCATAAATCTCCAAGAGCGGCTCCTGTGAAACCTCAGTTTAAAAAGGTGGAAGCGAAGAAGAAGAAAGAGACGACTTGACGCGGTGGTGAAATTCTAACGTCGTGAGATTGAATAAAACCCCAGTTTAACGCACCGAGACGAGCTGCCCTGTGGGTCAATCAGTGGCTTTTACCTGCCTTAAGTCATCTTCTTGTACGTCCACACACACACACACACACACACACACACACACACGTTCACCTTGTGAGATCATATTTGGAGGAAAAAAACAACTGTTTTCTGATATCAATCAGACTGTTGCAAAGCTTCTTAATACCTGCTCTTATGGTGTCGTTGTTTATTCTCACCCAGGACTCTTGATCCATTCTGAGGATAAATAAAACACCTTTTTAAAAATGTCCTCTTTATTAAGGCTGTCAGAGTCTAAACCAAATGTAAAAGAGTTTAACTTCTTAAGCTTAATATTTAATTAATGTTATACGTTTTCTTTTTACTTAATAGAGTCATTCTATGCTTCCGTATTGTATACTACTGCAACTTCTGTCTATTGCAAATCCATAACGGATCCCTCCTCTGTTGCTCTTGTTGTCGGGGGTTTTGTACGGACATTCATGTCCCCGCAGGACACGCTGAATCCTGTTCTGTGCTACTTAGCACATGTTAGCGACCTAACATGCTGAACTAAGATAGTGAACATTATACAAACTAAACATCATCAGATGAAAGTATGTTTAAACAGCAGTGAGCGCGGTTTTAAATCCTTTCCTTCACTGAATCTGTAGGACTGGTTTGTGGACACAAGCCTGCTTAACGCAGTTTAATGTGGCGATGTCTTACAATAAAAGGCAATGGGTTGCATTGCTTTTATTTTTCATCGCAAACACCGTCATCAGCAATAAGGGATGTCCCTGTTTCTCTTTTGATACCTCACCAGCTATGAGCTAAAGTCACAGTCCCTTAACTTAATAATAGCAGTCCAAAGGGATCCCGACGCGACAAAACAATACACAAGCAATAATAAGGGCTCTTTTAAAAACAGAGATCACAGGGGACAGCTTCCTGCCTCTTTCTCTCATTCGGCTGTCATTAGCCGGGGCCAGGATAACAGTCTCTGCTCTGTCCTGTGTGTCATGTGGTGGAGGGGTCAGTCCAACCTGGCCCCTCAGATGTCCTCAGACAACAGATGTTATGAGGATCCCGTCAGGGAAATTACAGCGCACACAGAAGACGGATGTGATTGGTGCGCAAATGAAAGGAAACGCTAAATGCATTTGTCATCATGCATCCACAGCATGTTTCGCTCACTAAGTCGGCTCGTGTTTTTAGGCCGTGCCAGTTACCTCGATGCCCCCGATAAAGGAAAAACACAGCGATAAAGGAAAAACACAGTGACTAACGTGTGTTGATCATTGACAAAAGAACAACCATTACTTTTGCAAACAAGTCCAATGTTGTCCAGCGGTGACTTCATTTCATGTGTGCTCCAGGATGACAGCGATGCCACGTTAAATAAAAAGGTTCTGTCAGTATATCTGTTCAGACGTACAGTCATGAGTCCTTTCAGCAGAAAACACATGATAAGAGCAACAATAAGGTCGAGTCAGTCAGCCGGAGCAGAAGGGAAGTTTGTCATTGTTTGTAGCGATCATGTTGAAAAGGGAAAGAGTAGCACTCAGGTTACCCTAAACCGACTTGGTGAAAGAGGTGAGGATAAAAGAAGAGTTTTACAAAAACACAACTTTCATGTTTAGGGTGTCTTTGACTGCACCAGGGCACATTTACACTGTAAAAACAAACGCTGACGTCACCGTCTGAAAATAGATCTCTGTCTTTCAGTCAAAGCAATTTGTATCTGTGTTCGTCAAACTCGTCCGGGCACTCTTTCCCCACAACGCTCAAACCCTCAAGTGTTGCCAAAGACTGACAGACGCATTTCTAGACTCTCACCTAAGACATCTGAAGAGACTTTCTTGTCTTAATTAGTTAGGCCAAGAGACAACTTAGCGGAAGAACAAAGCTGAGATCTAATGACGCTGGTTTGTAATCAGCCGAAGTCCACACAGTTCGGAGGAACAGGGCCGAAAAACCGGAGTTTCCCCCTTGTCATTACACAAACGCGCACCACCCATGTGTGTCCATCATCTCTACACGTCTCCTGTCTTCATGTCCTTCTCTCTGTCGTGTCTTTGAACCTCACCTGCTTTGTTTTCTGGGTTTGTCAAAAAAAAAAAAAAAAAAAAGAAAAGGAGGAGGAGGGGAAAATGAATGTATCGCTTGCGTGCAGACGGATATTACCCTTTTAAAAGCAAAACAAATATGTGTGTGTGTGTGCATGCCCTGTAATTTCACTGTTGACATGTGCACTTACAGTGGGGATCTGGGACCCTGGTAATGACTGGGGCAGGTAACACTGGAGACAGGTGGAGGAGGACAGTGCTGTCTGAATGGTCCTAAAATAGAGAGAGTGTGCATCTGTGCGTGACTGTGGAGGAGTGCCAGTCACAGACGGAGACATGCAAACAGACACCGTGGCACCTGGTGACGTCACTGATATTGTCACCGAGTGGTAGTAAAGTTCCCCTTTTATGATGGACGCCATTCCTGAGCAGTCGACTCAAACCATTTAAAACGCACTGCGTCGAACTCCTATTGTGTTCTTGCTCAATGAAAAAAAATAACAATACTGCACGGGGCTCTCATCAACACACGCTGCATGAATGCAAAACATAGGCTGTATATTAAAGGAATAGTCCGACAAATATGCAAATCTTTTTTTTTTTTTGCAGACAGTAAGATGAGAAGATGGATCCCACTCTCATTATTTAAAGTGGTAGCGATCTTCTCGTCTAACTCGGTAGGAAAACCATTAATCGTAGCCGGTTTTCCCAAAATGTGGAGCTGTCCCTTTAAGCATGTATTCAAGCTACTAGAGTCTACATGATACTGAAAGCATTTTTGTCAATGAAAACACACGATCGATGCAGCGATAGGCTGCTGCCGCTATTCTGAGCAGGTTTAACTTCATTCTTTCTTTGGAAAAGGTGACTGAGCTCATGAAGATATCAGATGCGGGTGATCACTACAGTCTAAGGGGTCGGTGACAGTCACGCAAGATAAGAGGCCTGCCGCAAAGAACGTGCACGCATGAATACGCACACACAAGCATATTGCATCAGCTCATGTAGGGGGTCACGGTCAGTCTTCCTGTGTCTTTATTTAGGATATCAGGGAGGAAGTTGTGTGTGTGTGTGTGTGTTCAAGAGAGAGAGAGAGAGAGAGAGAGAGAGAGAGAGAGAGAGAGAGAGAGAGAGAGAGAGAGAGAGAGTTAGGCGAAACTCTACCCCGTGCCACAGTGACAGCATGGATCAGGTTCACCTCGGTTTGTTCAGTGGCCGTCCAGAAATATGGCAGGAATCTGAGATCAGCAAGCTACCCAAGGCTGAGCTGAATCAGCTAGCTCAGCACAGAACACCAGATAGGCCTACACAAAGAAAATGCATTAGAATCTACAGCGTAAGTCCCCATTTCTTGTAGCTTCATCACACTGAATGGTACCAGTTTTTTGCTTTAGTTGGGTCAAAGGTTAATCTTAACTTGTGTGTGTTTGAGTGAGCGCGTGTTGTTTGCATCCTTCCCGGATGATGCGTCTCAGCGCTGCTCGTTATTACGGTCTGCCTTAGTAATCAAGAGGAAGACGAAACAATGCAAAAGCCTTTTAATACAGTCAGGTGCGGCTCCTGGGGGTCCGACACTTCCTCCTAAAGAAGTCACAGTCAATCTGGTGTCCAGTGGGAAAACTTTATTCGTTCACCGAGGACAATAGGTTTTCAGGTGACTGTAGAGTTGCACATTGAGTGAAATTGAGCTGAAAAAGGGCAATAATGATATGACTTCTTGGTACGGTTTAAAAGTGGTTAAAGAGTCTCTGCAGCCTTTCTTACTAAAGGTCAGTGAAAACCAGGGGCCTGATGGTCAAACAGCAAGGACCCCGGAAAAGAGACAACATCAACTAGTATCTATTATTATTATTATTATCTAGTTAACGAGTTTTTTGGTCTGGTATTCACCAGAATCATCATCAGGGGTCAGTGGACGGCTGGTAAAAGATCAAAGAGGACAAAGACAATCTTTGTTGTAACTAAAGTCCCATACTTAGGACATGTGATGCCAAATTTGGTATCTCCTTCCCCCGAGGAAGACCATGGGATCTGGTTGAAAGCACTGGAGGTCACAACAAAAACGTTCAGTAACAGAACCGGAAATCGTGCAAATTCAACGTGCAAATCAATACTGTGCAATAATGTGTTTTTGCCCCCCCCCCCCCCCCCCCCATGTATGGCCATCATAGCCGATTACTCGAGCGGCTGCTCCTCCAGTTGAACCGGAGCGAAGTTCGTGAACACGGGAGCGACAGAACGACACTTGACAAATGTTCCAGGCTGGAACGTCAATTATTTCAATTACACTGCAGACTCCTCAACCCGACACCCGGACGGCCCGTGAGCATGTTAAGTACATTTCCTTCTTGTCGCTTTCATATTCTGTGCACACAAATCACCCTCCCACTCCGCCAAAATATTATAAATCACAGGGGCTAATGCCTGATTTTGATTTATGTCATTTAAAACCTGAAGTGGTAGCGTAGGTCTAAATTTGAAGCCAAAGTAAATACAAAAATCACATGTGACTGACTTGATTACATTGGCTGGCGCTGGATAAGCATTATACTTGTTGCACATTTAAATGCAAATACTGGAATACTGTGAGTCCAGGTGTGAATGCAGGCACGCATGTGTCCGTCATTCAGAGGTCACAGACGTCTAACCCCGCGGGTCAGCTGAGTACGGCGGTAGCGTTTCCTCCTCATCTCTGTGGGTGGTTTTGTGAGGATTTAAAAAAATAAAAAAGGCATCTGTTGTGAAGCGCAAGTAGCATTCCTCTTAGCCCTCAAACCATGATAATAACCCTTGGCCTGTCAACAGGAGATCATCCACCGGTTGAGGGAAGATGGTTGGTGGACTATCTGGGTGGTGCAGCGCTGACATTTACTTGCATTCACACCTAAAGTGGAAAACAGAGGGGATCAAAAAGATGGAGAGAGACAAGTTCCCTCACTGTTTTTCGGTTCAAAATGCATTCATTATGTTCATATTGCTCCTGTCATTTCAATAAAGAGAATATGACTTTTCCCACCACAAGCTGAATAGGGGTGATGCACGGTAAAGGAAATCACTTAAAGAAACAGTAAAAGGAACGGGGAAGCTGACAGGGCTGATAACAGCACAGTATGGGGGGGGGGGGGGGGGGTCATGGGTCGGAGTAAGGGGGGCTACGACAAGGAGATAGTTGTGATAGAATGCGAAATATTTGTCCTTGAGTCAGCCATAAAACGTAAAGAAAGGCAGAGGTGGAGGTTGCGTCCAACATTTCAGATGCATTGGGCTATAGAACGGCCTCAGCCACGTCTGCCAGAGAGCATTGTCCTCATTCTCGGGGGGAGGTGACGGGGAAGGAGCGCTCGCCTTTTCAGTCCTGCTGCGAGAAATGACCCGAGGCAGGTACAGAAATTACAGGGCTTAAGATACCTACGGCATTTACAGAGGCCCCCGGAGGCACCCTCAGCCCGCGTGCAAGCAGTTCTCCATATTCTAGTTGATTGAAACTTACAACTTCTGCAAAACTGTAAAAAAAAAAAAAAAAACAACAACTGGAAATCTAACCATAGAGGTTGCTTTAAGATACAAAATATGGGGAATAGCAAAGCTAATATCTGTAGCAGTTGATGTTGATACTATCATTTCTACTGTGGCTGTAGTGTTGCCTTCAGTGGCCATTTTACTGCAGTGCTATCCAGCATGTCTTAATAATATAGTCAATGTTTCCACCAGTGAGCTTGAACTTCTTGTCCAACATAGTATATTACATTTCCTTACACACTTCATGTTCACGTCTCCGTCATTCTCAGAATGTCATGTGAAATAGCTGGTGGTCCGAGCCCAAATACCAACTAATATATATACCCACGCTCAAAAGCATCCACCCACACACAACCAGAGTTCTGAGCGCAATCTCGTTTCTTATGAGGCCTCTCAAGGACTCATAAGAAAAGTTCATGCTGTCATTATTGTGAATTACTCACGCAGTATGAGTAATAGATGGGGTAAAGAAAAAGGTTCAGAGGGGCATTAAAGAGGAAGAGGAGGTGGAGGAGAAGAGAGCTGAATAGATGGTGATGACTGAGATGACTGAAGGCAATGAGAAAGAGCAAAACAGCGAGCGAGAGAGAGAGAGAGAGAGAGAGAGAGAGAGAGAGAGAGAGAGAGAGAGAGAGAGAGAGAGAGAGAGAGAGAGAGAAGTGGATTTAAAATTACACGGTGGCTCATGTCAGCAGCCCTAATTAGCAGCTTGGTCAGGTGTGATGAGTGGGACAGGAAGCGTGAAAAAAAAAAAGAAGGACAAAACAGAGCAGAAACAAAGGAGAATCTATGAGGAACAGAATCCACACGACACATGCAGTATGAACTAACCCTGAAGTGGAGAAAGTGGAAAGAAAGAGTATGCATGGCGAGATGGAAGTAAGCTCGCAGACGTGTGTTGCAGTACGTCACGTGTCAAACGCGTGGATGACAAGTCTGAAAATTCCGACAATTGTCGAGCTGGCTGGCGGCGTGCCAAGTTAAATGTTGCCTTTGGAGAAAAGAACCGTGGGGGAGCAGACCGGCGTGAAAGGCCGAGGTACGGATAAACCTACAGCATGACACAAGTATCAACACATTCTGGATACCCCCCCCCACACACACACACACACACACACACACACACACACACACACAGAGCATTACAGAAGGACAGCTGGAACTCAAGCCTCCTGAAAGTGAAAACACGGGGGGGAAAAACGATATGTTTCCCAGGAAGCAGGAGAAAACCCACCCTGACTTCAGGGTGTCCACAGAGCAGCCGGCAGATTTTAAAGGAAACCTCAAAAGTTGATATGTATTTGTACAATAATAATAATAATAATAATAATAATATATTCCAATAATTTAGTTGTATAAGTGATGGTATTGTTTTAATGATTTTTATTCGGATATCCTATGATAATCACACACAATAAACTTTCATGACATTTTAAGAATTATGCCAAATTACTTGATTCAAGAGTCAGAGTCTCTGAAGAAAATGACAGCAGACACAAGTTGTTCTATTCAAGGCAGTAAAACCAGTTATTATACCTAATATTAGCTATGGGGCTGATTTGATTGCATCACCTCGTCCTCTTTGACATTGTGAAGTTTTATTAACCAAACAGTGAATTGAGATTTGAGACGCGATATAGTCCTTTTTGTGGCGGATTACACATTCCAAAACTAATACTAGTCAGTTTCATCAGTCTGTATCAGTGAGTCAAACGGGCAACACTGACACATAAAGTGGAAATATTTCAGTCTGCAGCTGTTGCTGTGATCTAAATGAGCTTTTTTTTTTTTTTTTTTTTTCAACCACTGCGTTAGTTGTGAAGATCAAGAGTTATTACTTCAGGAACTGTCTTCTCCGTGGTTAGCGGTGTGAATACGGCGTGTTGCATTTGAACCTACGCAAAAGAAGATCTCCGGCGACAAAGTAAAAGCTTCAACTGAATTGAGCAGAATTGGCGTCTTTAAAAAAACCAACTGTTGACACCTTGCCACCCACTACACAGGCACCACAATGACCTCATCTCCTCTGTGCTGCGTCCTTCCGAACACAACGCAGATATGCCTCCCTCTCACCCAGAGATGGAGTGGGTGACTGTCAGACAATGAAGATGTATTTGTCTGATCCGGACATAGCTGTATGACAGCCAGTGCGCCCCCCCCCTCCCCGGAGAAAGCCTCACGCCCCGGGGCAAGAGAGTGACACACATGCAAACACCCTCCAAGGAGGAGTCATGGGGCAGAAGGGAGGAGGGGGAGGCAGAGCAAGAGGAAAAGGGAGTGTATCTCTCTCTCTCTCTCTCTCTCTCTCTCTCTCTCTCTCTCTCTCTCTCTCTCTCTGTGTGTGTCTCAAGCACACACCTTCCCTCCTCCCATGCAAGAAGCAAGAGGAAGAGTCAGACACTTGAGTGTTCAGTTGCGCGGCCAGTCACACGCAGGTACACAGGATACTGATATCGGGTGAGAGACTGCAAGACAGACAGACGGAAACGGAGGACAAGAGACAGAGGACAGCCACTGGTTGCTCAGAGACAACTCAAGCTTTCGAGGAGGGCACCGACAGCCTGCCTTATGTGTGGCTCCTCTCAAGGCTTCACAGTAAGTATATGCATCTCTGTCATCTTATTGGTACTTATAGATCTTGTTCCAATGATTCTGTGTTATTTACCAGCATGAAATATTACGACGCTGTCCCAGGTGAAGAGGTGAAGAGTGCTTTCGAGAGTCAACCTGTTACACGATGTCCAGCGGGCTACACAGCTGTGCGAGTTGACTCATGTCTTGATTTTCAGAGTATATTTTCTGCAGTGTCACTGGGTTTAATGGTTTCGGAGTGAGCTGTCACACTTGTGACAGTCATTCCGAGTCAGCTGTGGTGACCACACTTCAGAAGGAAATAGGGTGAAACATCGCACATAAATCTCATCTCTCTCTGCACTTTTATGCGTCTCTTTTTATTTTCCCTCTCCCCCGAGAAAAAAGGCGAGATATTTTGAAGCATGTGTGCCACTATTGAACATATATGTCAGATTACTGTGTGAGTTTTGATTAATTAACAAATAACGGCTAAAAGTGTGTTTAAACGTAATTGTTTAAACACATTTTTACACCCGGTTTCCACTTAAGTTTGGTTTTACTTCAGGATGTCACATGAGCGCTTATAAGCAACACACAAACCTTATCTATCACTATCTCAGAGGCAACAACTGATGAGCCTGAAGAAGGAAGTCGTGAGAGGCCGCACATTAGCACTGTCTTTTAATCACAAGACTTATATCTTCTTCTCTTTCACTATTTCACCATCTCATCCCATCAGTCGGGATACTGTGCCTTTGTCAGAGATGAGTTGGCTGACAACAATCTTCATAAGAAAGAGGGGAGAGGGGGAGGGGTGGATAGATAGTGAGGAACAGACAGAAAAGAAAGAGAAAGAGACTTTATACCTGGCTGAGAGCCAAGTCCCAGTTCAGAGGAAGTCTGGTCGATTCACTGGGAGTGCTGATTTCCTTGTGAAAGTGGTCCCGCTCCGGGGCTGACGTGCACAGGAACCTCCCTTAAAGCCCCCGGGGTTGTGATTTGGAGAGAGGATGTATGGGACAGAGGGGGCAATGGGGCAGCGAGCACGAAGGTTTCACTTTGAAGTTTTGTTTGTCCGGTAGTAGCGGCTGATGGGAAAGGTAGATTCTCCGCCACCTCCCTAACATCCCAGACTTGCCCCTGCCTCCTCTGTGTCACATCTCACTCTGAGATCTAATTTTAGCTCCATTCAAATGTTCACTTCCCTTGGTACTCCAGCTATTGTTTGTTTGGTCTGTGTTTTTTTCCCCCCCTTATTTTGTGACATAAAAGGAAAAGTTAAAAAGGTGTCTTTGGTCAACAATTAGATCATCTGTTTGGGTTTCTTTTTAGATATGGAATGACGGACATTTGACGACATTGTTTTCCCTACTTTATGTCTCGATCTGTTCTGCAGGCCTCCTCTCAGTGCACCGAAGCCATGTTAACCTCAGAAAGCTCACCGCAAAGCACAGGGTCGTCCGAGACACAGGACGCAGACATGAAATCGTGGCGCGAGGATAAATTCGAGGAGAAGTGCACTTACATCGTGAAGGACCTACTTCTGGAGGAAGCGTCCAAAAACAACGGGAAGACGCGAGCCGAGAGATCCCTGCCCAGAAACCTGGCCCTGAAACGCTGCCACAGCTCCGCAGAGGTACGCAGCAAAGCACATCTACCTTGTCTCTGTGTGGTTCAAATTCAGAGGAAGTGGAGTTTAAAAGAGTTCTTACAGAAAAACCAACGCAGGAAAAAAAAATAATCCCAATACACATCCAAGTGGTATGTAAGCATGTACCGCAGTTGTTTATGTTTTGTATAACTACCGACTCCTTGCGTCACTCCAACATCCTTCCATCCGCTCATCCGTCCTCAGGCGGGAAGTACTTGACATGTTGTTGTCTAATTTCAGCCTTTCCTCACTGCTATGAATGTGTTGAGGCAAAGACAGAGAAAGGCAAGCCCCTGAGCGCACAGCCTGAGGTCTCTGATGATTAGTGACTACCTCAGACTCCCAACCCTTTGTCCCGGCGCACAATTACACCGTAAAGCAGGGCACCAGCACCGGGACACCCCCCCCCCCTTACGGATAGCACCCTAAACCATCTTCCGGGATAAGTGGACGGCGGTTACAGGGATTTAAAGCGGAGGATAGTTTATGTTTAACTGGGTGGACTAGGAAAGTGGAGATTGCATGGTAAATACATGATAACAAGGAAACATTAGGTTTTACTCACACAAGATTAAGATTGAGCCTCTGTAAATGAAAAATGGTTGTTCGGCGAGATCAGAGGAAGTGGCCTCGGCGTCTGAAGCAAACAAGCCACTTTGGCCTTCTAATGAGGTCTGACTGGAGTCTGGTTGACACCAAAGAGCAGGATACGTTACAGTAACCTGTGACACAAGGGCACCTCAAACGGAGCAGTTTGACAAAGCGAGGGTAAAACTAGCTGGATAGAGTGGAGGTGAACTAAGCATGTAGCGGTTGCATCCAGCCACATACACACACCATGCCAGTATTGCTCCAAGATGAAAGAGAGACTACATTACCATCGCTTTAGGGGATTTGAACCCGGAGCTCAAAGTGCAGCTGACTGGTCGGGGTGTGCCCATGACACATTATCCTCTCTCCCACATCCTGAAGGCTTGACACAGAGGGGTGAGTTTCACACCTGGAGGTAGTAGAACAAGAGTGGTGGTGAAATTTGAATAGTGTAGAGAAACTGAAGATAACGTGGGGCGATTGGCTTATGAAATATTCAGCATGTGAAGCAACGGACATGCAAAATTCTTACTTTCTCTGGGTAAGATTTGTCATGACAGTCAATATATAACAATAACAACAACTCATTTCGTGGTTGCTTAGTTCCTCTTTCTGGAGATTTGAATTTTCCAGTGAATTGGCTTGATCCTTCTTTGATAATCACTAAGAAACCAGCGAGGGGTGGAGAGTCAGATAAGAAGGACTGTATTCCCAAGAATCTCATCCCTCTAATTATGTTTTTCAGCTCTGAGTGCGTCCAGATGCTCGCTCAGGCCTCCAATTTGTTAGCCACTCTGTTGTTTGATGACTTCATGCCCTCCTTGTTGAACAGGTGCTTGGAGTGACCAGCAAGGAGCTGATTCCTAGGGGAACGCGTTTCGGCCCTCTGGTGGGGGAAAGCTACACCAACGAAACGCTGCTGAAAGATGCCGACAGGAAGTACTTTTGGAGGGTGAGTGAGCTCAAATTTGTCTATGTTCGTGTTCACATCCTGTATCTCCATGTTGGGACGCTGCTGTGGCTGTGGCGTGGCACGAGTTAGCAGTTGTGGTCAATGTCTGACATCCTGTGAAAGTATAACTCGACCCGCCGATGCTTGGGTACCTTTAAATGCTGCTGGATCAGATGTGCATGCACTGTGAAAGTGTGTTTGCCAGTTCCCTGCATGGCTGCCTGAGGTCACACACACACACACACACACACACACACACACACACACACACACACACAGCTGTTTGGTTTCAGTGACGCAGCGGTTCTCCTCTTTCTCCGCTTCTCTCGGCAGCGGTATCGCTGCCAGTAAATATAGCATACATATGTCCACGCTTCTTCAGACTCATAAACTCTCACACTGACTAAGCAAGGAAGTGGCTTTGAGCTTGAGAACCGTCATGTTACAAATCAGCGAAACGGGGGAACATCTTCCATTACACACAAGCGCCTGTGTAATTCTACAGTTTAGAGTCAGCAATCTTGAAATCATGCCACCCCGACCAAAAACCTGCAACAGTCAAAACACAGACAATGCGTTAACATTACAGCCGTGACTCAAGCGACAGCACGGCTTCAAAGAGCAGAGAGCATAAAGAGCAGTTGTATAGGCCGATAGAAAGGCCATCAATACGGCACCACAAAGGCGATAGGTGAGAGTCGTAGTGAGCGAGATAGTAATACCCAATACAATCCAGTCATACGGTGAAATACTAATTCAGAGCTGCTTTTTTTTTTAACTCTAGATGACTTGTGTGCAGCGTGCACACAACGCATGCAGCACCAAATATCTCAGCAGCAGCATCTCAGTATTTACCATAACGGCATCAGGAAACCAGTGACATCATGGTTTCAGATTCAGAGCATGTCATCATCAACCGACTTATCTCTCGAACTCGTTATATCTCTCACTTACAGGTCTTCTCGGAGGGGCATTTGCACCACATCCTGGACGGTTTGAACGAGGAGAGGAGCAACTGGATGCGTTACGTCAACCCGGCCTGTTCTGTGGAGGAGCAGAACCTGATCGCCTGCCAGAGCGGTTTGGAAATCTACTTCTACACAATCAAACCACTTCAGCCGGGCCAGGAGCTCCTGGTGTGGTACTGCCCTGAATTTGCACAGCGCTGCAACTACCCTCCACTGGGCCAGCTTGCTATCGACAATATTGGTAAGCGTGTGAGTCGGAGTGAAATTAATTATCTTATCTTGAGTGCAAGGACTGAGTGTTTCTGGACACCTTAAGTTAACAAGAACCCTTCCTGCGCCCACGCTTGGAGACACATCTGTTATTGTGGAGTAAGGCTCCCAATCAAAGCGCCGACCGACTGACACACTCTTTGTTTGTCCCGCCCATGGCCCCTTTGTTAAAGCAGGACACACAAAGGAAGATAGTGGAGTCCTGAAAGCAAAGATGATCTGTCTCCAGCTATAGCCACAGTACCTGTGAAAGATGAGACTGATTTCAGGACTTTAGGCTATGTTTCAGTTTCCCTTTTTTAACTCCACATAGAAACACAGCTGGCAGCTCCTTGGCACACAAAGCTTGTGGCTTTCATTCACCAACACAAAGAGTGCACATGCTAGCAGAGAGGCCCGCATGCACACACCAAAATACTCATTTACACGCTCACACACACACACACACACACACACACACACACACACACACACACACAAGAGGCTGCCTGAGGCGCTGACAGTATTCTGGCACGACTCGTCTTATTTATTTGGCTCTTAAGGAGGAAGAGAAGTAGGAACCGCTCCAGTGACTACTTGAACTTCCTGACAAGACGACCTGCTGACAGATTGATATCTCCCTGAGTGTCGGCTGTTTGTTTGCAGAGAGCTGGCCTCTTGGGAGAGGGGGGGGGGGGGAGGGTAACACGGGGTAGCACACAGTAGATAAGGGGTTGCTCTGGGTTGACGTCAATTGCGTCCCGGAGTGGGTGAAATGTGCACGCAGTACTTTTGTATTTTTGTCTTTCGTCTGTTTGTCAGCTTGCGTCCTTCGACTATGCTGGAGTTAGTCAGTGAAGCATCGCGCTTCGTCACTTCGTGGGTAGAGAGTGGGGGGGGGGTTGCTCGGATGAAATACAGGTTTGGATCCAGATTTCATAAAGTTGACCTGTGTGTAGACTTTAGTTAAAAATAAATATTATTCATAGGTCAATGGTTGATGGCTATATTTTTCACACCACGAGCATCTCTTAAGATGTATTTATATCTGGGTGAAATCTTTGGTTCATCAGTCACTTTCCAATAAACCGTAGTGTCTTATCCTGTGTATCCTGTCCTGCTTATAGTGGAAACTACTGACCAGGACTCTAACACAAATACTGTACCCACTAACTTCATGCTATCCGTATCCTGATCAGACTCCTATTGCTTCGCATGTGGTGTCCACTTTGTGTGTCAGGGCAAGTCCGGGAGATGAAGCCTTATCAAACACACACACAGAATAAGGCTTTGGTGTAGAGCGGGAACCGACGAAAATGAAGATGATTTTAACAAGCAGCTTGTGTGCATGATCAGGTTAATGTCATGGGTGTATGTGTCACTCAAAAAGGAATGACGATACTGTTACCGAGTGTCTAAAAATGATTTCACGTGTTTCTGATGTCATTTCCCTTTTTATTTGTCCCACAGAAGAGAGTCAAGCGCAGGCGAAGACAATGGGGAAACGAGGACACAGCGTCTCTGAAATCCTCCGAGACGAACCTTCCAAATCCCTGACTACCTGCCCCAGACGTCTGGATAGTCCCTCGTCTCAGACCAACCTGTCAACAGTTTTTTCCCCTGTGTCCCCGTGTTGCGTACCCGTTCCAGCCCCGCTCAGAATCCATCCATGGCCATAGATATGCAACTCTACCACCTCTGCCATCCTGCAGCCCTCCAACTGACAGAAGACCAGCCCTGAGTGGTCCTGTTCCCTCCAGTTTGCACTTCACCTTACAGCACAGTCAAGGCCCTGCTATTGCCAAACCTTACCAAGAGCCCGCTGTGCATGATCGAGTTCATCACGCTCTGAGGCGTTCTCCCTATCTGCTGCCTCACTACTCGCTCGGCCTTAACAGCATTCTACCTCACTCATACCCGTACTACAGAGATCGACCGAAACCTCACTTAGCGCTCCCATCTCACGTACTGCCTTTCGATGGTTATGCACACTTCCTTCGTCCTCTAGCCAACAGACACAAAGACATGACACTTGCACTATCCAACGCCAAACAAGACCTCATTCTTTCACCAACCAGTGAGCACAGAGACAACAAGGACCTCATATCCGAAAGGACAAACTACCTCAGGTTCCCCTCCGATCGCCTCAGAGATTTCAAACACTCTCCTCCCAGCCATGTCCACGCAGACCTCACAGTACCTGCCACATCCAGCGCCTCATCAGTGGGGCCCTCAATCCGCAGAGCACTGCCCTCTCTTTCGCCTTTGGCCGCCTTTTCAGACTGCCTCCCTTCCAAACCCACCTCTGCCACCGAGAGCAGCGCTGAGGATGCAATGGACCTCAGGAAGATCAAACGAGGTGGGCAGATTGTCGGCTACAAGACCTTGTCTTACCCCCTCACCAGGAAGAATGGAAAGATCCGGTATGAGTGCAACATATGTGGAAAAGTCTTTGGGCAGCTGTCCAACCTTAAGGTAAGCTCCTCTTCATCATATTAGTTAAAAAGGCTAAATACAGTGGCTTTAAACTGTATTCTCTGGCTGTAGAGAATTTACCAGCCACCATTGGTTTCTTGAGTTTGACAGAATGAATCAATGGTGAACAATCTCTGACATGCAATCCTCAGGTCCATCTGCGAGTGCACAGCGGAGAGCGTCCCTTCAGGTGTCAGACCTGCAGTAAGAACTTCACTCAGCTGGCCCACCTGCAGAAACACTACCTGGTTCACACTGGAGAGAAGCCCCATGAATGCAAGGTGTAACTATATCTTAAATTAAAGATGTTGTTCGGGAACTTGGGAAAGATTTATTCCACTCTAACATCTGTACGATGTTACGAAGTTGGAGCAGCAGTCACTTTAGCAGATTAGCGTAATGAGAAGAAAGATGGAGAAACAGCTAGCCTGAATGGTAAAATCTTCATTTTACCATTTCACAGTGGGATGTGTGTTTCTAAAGCATATTCTCCTTGGCTCTGTTTTGACACAGGTGTGCCATAAGCGGTTCAGTAGCACCAGCAACTTGAAGACCCACCAGCGGCTACACTCAGGTGAGAGGCCCTACCAGTGCAAGCTCTGCCCCGCCCGCTTTACTCAATTCGTCCACCTCAAGCTCCACAAACGCCTCCACACTGGAGAACGCCCTCACAGGTGTCCCTGCTGTCCCTGCGCCTATCTCCACTACTGCAGCCTCCGGGTGCACCTCCAAGGCTTCTGCCCTCTGTCCCCCTCGGGCTCCCGCAGACACTCGCCAGAGGAGCTACACCAGGTCAATGCAGAGATTGAAAGGTTTGACATGAGCGAGGCGGCAGAGCAGCTCGAGGCCATGGCTGCAGAGGCCGAGATGGACAAGGGGGATGTAATTGACCTAATAAAGAAGATGAAGACTCATACCTCTGGCGAACAAGGGGGAGACTGAGCTGACCAACTACAAATCACCAAAGGAGCGTTCTGCTGATCTGCCTTTACCTCTGCATTCAACCAGCATCAAGCTGGAGTCAGGCTGCCCATCAGAGCCCTAAAACAGCCTTGCTAATCCAGCCATATAATCCTTACAGGTCAACTCGGCAGCTGTCTGTTCCTGGCCTATTTGAAGTAAAGCCTTATCTCAATCATGGATTGCCTAGCTAGCCTATGCTCTACACAGGCTGTAGCGTGTGAAGAATCAAGACTTTACCCGCATGGACCAGTGACTTGATTGATTTAATCTATACATCTTTGTTAATTTATTCTGTTGCTAACATTAATCTCAAATGTATAAAAAAAAACAGCAATTTATGACATTTTCTGCATTTTCTTTTTTTTGTATCTCTGGAACAGCTTCATTGAACAACATGTGATTTTCCATAAACCGAGTGTGTCACCGTGAGTGTTTCTGGTATGCGTGTGCGTATTTAAGCCTCCTATTTTAACTATGCCGTGTCAGTGAGCTAAGCTTTGAAGTGAACACAGAAGAAACCTCACTTGTTTGCATGACACGCACTGTACACACTTGCCTTTATGTGTGTGTGTGTGTGTGTAGTGTGCTGATGTGGTGACGTAGATAAACATCCTGTTATGAGCTTTGGGACACTCACCACCAGTAAGTGTCTACCCTTCACCCTGGAAGAAGAAAAAAAACAAAATGATCTTCACCGTCAATAAGATCTCACTGCTAATTTTGTACTTCCATATTTTGGTATCAGTATTAATCAGCTGACAACCCACAAAAGATGACTACAGTTTATTCTGAGGTGTAAACACAGATGTTAGATTATTTCAGAATAGCACTTTTACAGCGTCTTTCAAAAGAACATTTACCCGAATATCTACCTCAGAAAAATGTATTAATACTTACACAGAAACATACAAATATCATAATCAGCGTTCTGTGATGTTGAATGTTCAAAGTGTGACGAGACAGATATATCTCCTATGAAACATTAGGCCTTTGTTCCAAGGGGGGGTGGGGGGGGGGGGGGGGGGGGGTGGAAGGTGAGCTCTGTCCGGTAGCCGTCAGCGCTGGTACACACCGGTGCCCCTTTAAAACCGCGCAGTGACGTCACATATTTTTTAACGTAAGGGGTGGGAGGGGAGGGGGGGCAGGAGAAGGCAGGCAGCGGGAGAAGAAGAAGAAGAAGAAGAAGAAGAAGAAGAAGAAGAAGAAGAAGAAGAAGAGAGCGGATGTACCCAGGGTGAAGGATGCCCAGGACAATGCCACCACCGGTGTATTCACTCTCCCACCTGTCCGCATCATGATAAGCGCTGCTGGGGCGGTCGCCCGCAGAATGCCGTCGGCGGCCCGGCGGAGCGGATGCTGGATAGCATGCTGCCAGGCGGCTCTGCTCGGCGCGTCGGCGCTGGTTATCGTGGCCGAACGGACCGCGCGTAAGTGGGCATAGAATAGAATTCCCGCCGCCCTGGCGGTGTGCTCGATTTGTATGGAGCGAGCTGGGGGGGGGGGGGGTTGTATGTTCCGTTTGCTTTAATGAATGAAAAAACGTGTCGCTCAGCCATCAGGTTAGAAACGCTGTCACTCAGTCGTTACTGTTGAAAAACTAGCTTATTTTTTAATGCACAGCTATGGCACATTTGCATTGCTTTAACGTTAGCCAAGCTAGGGCTCCGGGACCTCCAGGGGTCATTCAGCAGGGTCACACAGCCTGAACACAAATGAAGAAAAAAAACATCCGCAGTAAAGGCTTGTCCTTGATGCATAGGAACAATGGTCACCTCCAAAAAAAAACCCCATATCAAATAGCTTCTTATTACTTATGTTATTGCTGTTAATTCATGCACTTCTGGAGTCAGTGCTGAAAACACTGTGCACAGACTATCAGGTGTGATGATTCCCTGACTCAGCAGATCAATGGAGCAAGGGCAGGACCGGAGAGAGACGAGGTGACTGGATGTGTACTAAGTGTGACTTTGCCTCCAGCAGGTATTCCATTCCCACAAGATTAAAAGCACCGTGCTGCTGCTTTGAACCGAGTCGGCGTGACACCGAATAACCAGACGTTAAATATACCAATATGATATTTTCACAGCAGGACTCTGCTGTCCATAAATCCTCACACCACGGAAGACACATGCTGGGTTTCATGCGCTTCATTTAAAATGATAGGCTGCACCTAATCATATGCATTTTTTTTAACATCTCACTCGAGATAGAAACACAAACTACTTGTACCAACTTAGCATGTGTGTGTGTGTGTGTGTGTGTGTGTGTGTGTGTATCTGTTTTTT
>NW_027176328.1:0-2500 GCF_023349555.1 Cebidichthys violaceus
CCCCTCCCCCGTCTGAGGTTCCTTCACTCAGCTTCCTGACGACTGCCTGCTTCTAAAGTTGTTGTTTTTCGTTTGACTGCACTAAAGATGTCAACTGATGATGTCATGATAAAAGACCGTCCCGTTCATGGACCGGATGGCAACTATCACAGCAAGAACTGAACCGCTTCCGCTTAACCCTTTGTGAACCCTCATGACGATGATGGTCAGTGCCCCCCCCACCCCCCCCCCCCCTGCAGCTGTGTCTGCAGTGACTTTTTTTATTTCATTTTTTATTTCTTGTGGCGACTCCAGAGCGGTCAGCTCGTCCGCCGCGTCCCACGTTTTCCTCTCTCCGTCTGTCCGATGTGTGAAAACCTCCACCGGCAAAATCCACGATCCCGCATGCACCACCAACACGACGCTGCACCCAGCATGAAGACAACGTTAAAGGACTCGAGTAGAAACAAAAACCAAACAAAAAAAAACGCTAAACATAGATCTATAAAATGAACTAAAAAAAGAATAAAAGAGTTCCTAGTTTACTTTTGTACATGTTGGCATTCTTTCTTTTCACTGTGTGTGTGTGTGTGTGTGTGTGTGTGTGTGTGTGTGTGTGTGTGTGTGTGTGTGTGTGTGTGTGTGAACTGAATGAAGAGTGAATGAAGTGCTGCTCTCTTCTGACGATGAACTATCTGTGATTATAACGAGGACGTCCTGTAGGTCCTGTCCTGGACTCATGATGCTGAGCCAACAAGACGACTGAAGGTCTTAAAGGTTTGAACTTTAAAGGTGTGTCTGTTGACTCCACACGGCTCTCAACATGGCGGCTGGTAACCAGAGGTGTGGTTGCTCCACTTCCCCGGCGACGGATGTTTTTTTAAGCCTGAATGCAGCAGTATAGAGCTAACGTCAGGCTACGAACAAACTGCACCATCACTGACGTCACTTCACCTCACTTCACTTCACCGCTGAGCTACAGGAGGCCTGCTACTCGCTCTAGTCTCATCTGAACCAGCTCTTGTAAGACACTTAAAAGTTCCAAAGTCCACTAATGGGATATTTATTGACCTATTTTATGTCACGGAACAAAACGTTAAAATCTGCTGAGCTTGTGTTAAAGACCTTTCAAGCACCTAAACAGAAACACATTCAGAAAACAGAATTTAGAAAAGTGCTGAATCATGTCTGGGTTGTAGGACTCTCACTTCATTCTGTACTAGTAGACCTAGTAGACGTTACTCCACATGTCTTTAGATAGCATGAAGCAGAGTTCATTTAGAACTAGTGGGATGAAGTAAAACGAGCTTCCAATAGAAATCTCAAAGTGTCACTGAACAGAACTGACTGGACGTCTTCATGATCCCACAGAACAGAGAGAACTTGAATGTCTGCTGTGATCTAGAACACCGCCGGCGCTGGAGGTAAAGGTAAGAACATTCGTTTGGCTTCAATAGAACCGTACTTGTGCATGTATGTGGTCAGGAAGCCTCCAGAGTGAACCTGAACACGTGGAGCAGACGTCATGGCTGTAATGCATCGTTCAAAAACACAACGTGATCGCCATACTCATAACGGTAAGGTTATCAATCTGAGTGACATCTGTGCACTTGTTACACGTTTCACTAGTGTACCCTACAGATGGATATTTCACTATAGATGGATGGACTTTATTTCAGACTCAGGGTCCAGGTGTAGCTCTCTGTCTCTGTACAGCATGATGAACCCCAGCCGTCCTCGGACTCAGTGGATGAAGTGAGATCTGAGAGAAGTCAAAGCGATCAACGGAGAACATCTTTCCAGAACCAGAGCCGGTGAACACGTGTGTCTGTTCAGCCCCTCAACAATAGTGATCAATAATGGATCATCACTGTGAGCGTTGCTCATGACTCCATTGACGTGATGAAAGCTCATGCAAAGAGAGATTCAGACACAACCGAAGCATGTTACAAACTCTGCAGCCTTCAATAATTCAGCTCCCAGCTGCTGCTG
Source organism: Cebidichthys violaceus (assembly GCF_023349555.1). NCBI lineage: Eukaryota > Metazoa > Chordata > Actinopteri > Perciformes > Stichaeidae > Cebidichthys > Cebidichthys violaceus. Next base: position 1,972 of record NW_027176328.1, read on the forward strand.
CTTCATGGAAACATGAATAGTATCACATGGATACGGATACGTTTCATACCGTGTCCCGTTTACCACAGCCAGCAGCCATTCACATCCAATATGTATCTCGGGTACGGTCTTGGTGTCAGATATTTTATCGGCTCGTAATAGTGCGCTTAATATCAGCGGGGTGGAGGTTTACATCGACTACTGTTCTCTGACTGGTACTGGACCCTGGTCTGATGCACTTAATGAATGCGTTTCCTGTGACTCATCCGTCATCCTGTAAACTGTGAAACAGACTCATCCGTCATCCTGTAAACTGTGAAACATATTTCAATGAGCAATAAAAATGTAAAGTAGTCGCTGTAGACTCACACAGATTTATGTAATTCAACACCAGATTCGAGCGAAACGAAATCGCAGCAGGTAGAATTTGAGTTTAACAGAAACCACACATGTGGAATTGGAGCACACACATGTGAGTACATGCATGTAAATGTCCCCACTGCGGGCCTAATAAAGGGTTATCTTATCGTATGCAGTGCAGTGTAGGGAA
>NW_027176328.1:7500-12500 GCF_023349555.1 Cebidichthys violaceus
CATGAAATCAATGTTGTCTGCATGGAATACAGAAATATGGTTTCACAGTACGTTTGTGTACGCTGTATTACATTTTATTTAGGAAGGTTGTCTACGTAGTTTCTAGTAAACAACCATTTTTGTCTGTTTTATTTCAACTATCAGCCAATGATTAGTATTGTTTGTCATTAACGGTAGACGTGCTTCACATACCTAAAGCACAATGTGACAGTTTGTTGGAGGCATGAAGTGCTGGAAATGATTTTGGATCAGAATCTCTTTCAGCACCGCGATGAGCCACACGGGGAATTGTCAGGCCAGGATGTAGGAGCGTCTGTTATGAAACCAGGAGCGTGAGCCTATCAAACCGAGTTCTTGAGAAAAACATCGGGGGGAAATAGTTAGAACATCTCAAGAGCTTCTGATGAATCATCTGGGGTCCAAATGAAAGACAGAAAACTGAAAAACATCGGGGAAAAAAGCAGGCACACAAGGAAAAAGGGGGAAAATGCAACGGAAGTGTGAATAATTGAATCATTCCTCAGTGATCGGCTCCTTCAGTAGATGTTAAGGAAACTAATATTCAGGAATGAAAGTTACTGACCCATTTTAAATGCTCTCTGTTTTCTGCTGTTCTTGTTTTTCTGGGTTAAAAGGATGCATCTCATTAGTTATAATAAGGGTTGAGTTTGCAGAACAGTCACTGCTGCTGATGTATGTCTGCACCACTCGGTGTACTTTCTCAAAAGGTGGAGTAACAATTAGAAACAGCTCATTAATCCTAGCGATGACGGCACAAAGCGACATCTGGGCTATTCGTGGCGTTGCAGCGCGGTCCCGTTCTGTCGGCCTGAGCCTTTAGAATGGTGTTCTGCAGGAGAAACACATGCAGCCACATGCACGTCTGTGGAGAACTATAGAGATCAATAAGCACGACAGCAGCGGAGTCACAGACGCCCACCTGGTAGGAGATGTTTGACGAACACACAAGCTGTATGTAATAACATACAGTAGTCTATAACCTGTGCTAGTGCTCTCATTAAAAACTGCATACAAGTCATACAATCAAACCTAAAGTATAATCTAATTAGCGTTGACAATAGTACAAATATGATTTGAGTGAAAGAGGTCATAGGACCGTGTACGTCTGTATTATACTGCCACCTAGTGGTGGAAACACACCACCGTGTGGGAGATGTTCTACTCAGTAGACATTATTTCAGTGTTCACTTTGAAATGTAATATTCAGTTCAACAAGCACAGTTCACAGCATCTCCTGCTGGAAGTCCACAGAGTTCTTCTGAAAACCTTCAGCTTCAGTAAATACAGTGTAGTTCATCTCCTCTATGTTTTAAAAAGGTGGAAATAAAAATGGCCAGCTGACAAAAGAGCAGGAGAGGATGACTCATCCTTTAAATGAGTACAATACTACCATGCTTGAGTTATTAGGTCATCCTGCATGCAGCACCAGGATGCTCTCGGCACAGTTACTGTGGAGTAACACAACGGACACGTTACTTTCTCCTCTTATTTTGGTTTTATTAAGCGGTCAGCCTCTGAACTGAGCTGGTGTCCCAGCAGGATCGGGATGGAGAGAAGTCCGATCTGGGATCGTGTCAGAGTTCAGACTTCAACGTTTGTTTGGCTTTCTTCATGTTTTTGGCCACTGTTGAAAGAGAACAGACACATTAGAATATGAAGCATACGTCTTCTCTTTGCTCATTGCAAAAATGCCCCATCAAAATAAAACACATTTTAGACATGAGCCTTCCTGTGCTTGAAGGTACAACTAGCCACAGCAATGTTAATCTGTGGGTCCACCACGTTTGTCCAAATGCTTCATGTGATGTGGTTCCTCTATTGATGGTCCCCAGAGGATGCATCTTATTGACGTTGATGGGTTTATCTCTAGCACCACCAGCAGGTCAACGTTCTCACTTTTAGAGTCAGATATCTTCTGCTCCATGGATTGAGACTGAATCTGGATCAGATAGTCATGGTCCCCAGAGGGTGAATCTCAATTATTTTAAAAGGTTACGGTTGAACGTATGAACTTGTGATGAACTTGCGACAAAACACAAATATTTGACGTGAGATGTTTTTGTCTTGAAACTTCAGAGCTTAGAATAAGAATCAAAGCATTCTGGAGGATCTGAAACAAACATCTGAATTGAACCGCAAAGAAGATGGAACGAAGACAAAAAAGACAAAGAAGACAAAGAAGACGTGTACTTGAATTAAGTTGAACAGCGCTATGAAGACAATCACACTTACTGTTTGTTGTATGAATGTGTGTTTTCTGTTATTAGGGCCTGAGCATGAAAGTGGCCCAACCAGGAAATCAGCCATTTTAAATTCTGTTATGTTTTATGCTAACTTTTTCAAACTCACCCTAGAGGGTTTATTCGACTAATGTGATGCTGAATTGTTAATAGACGACTGGTTGTATTTTTTGCAATGACACAGGAAGCTGATGTAACCGGATTAATTGGTCCAAAGTTTCACGTGCTAAGAGTCCAGGTCTGAAGGCATCTGCACCCACACTGAGTCGTAGCCATAGCACCACCTCAGGTGACAAAGGTCACCTGATGAACATGAAGTGTTCGTGGTGTGGTCTGCCCCAGATGTGCAGAAACATATGAGTGTGTGTGCACCACAGTGGACACCTGCTGGAGGCGCTAGAGCCCGTCCATCGCTGCTTACAGCTTTCATTCAAAGTCATTGTTCAAAGCGCTCCTCTGTGTTGACTTCATCTCTTCTTTTACATCCTGGTAAAATCACATGAATGCACCATGTCAGTTAGTTTTGGAGTGATTTTGTCCCTTGTATTCATTAATGACCATCATTCCTATAAAAGTGCCCTGCTTCATGTTTCTACAAATGAAACTTTATTCTGCACATCGGACTCGGATGTGTTGACGATTACACAACATCTCTAAAGGCAGTTACAGCAGGGAAGCTTCCAACTCGCTGTCAGAATATAGAGGTAGGAAGATGAGGAAGACGAGGGTTAAAACAGTCTGTCTTCACGCTGTTGACAGGTGACCCCCCCCCCATCAGACAGAGGACAGCCACTCACAGAGCATCATGTCAGCCGGCTCGTAGGTGTAGAGATGGCTCTGGAACTTTCCTACAATATCAGTGCGCACAGATTTGGATGGATCTGCAGAAAGACACACACACACACACACACACACACACACACACACACACACACACACACACACACACACACACACACACACGGCTGAGGATCAACATGATCTGAGGATTGCAATAACTGTCGGGCTGCTCGCTTTGGTAATACAGAGTGTTTCTGTAACTGTTAAGAGCAACTAGCAGTGAAATATGAAATGAGTGAAGAGCGCTGACGGATCAATGAAGTGAGACTTGTGAGAGAGAAGCAAACAGATGGCAGCTGTCACTCTCAGCCAGCAGCCATGTGGCGACATCTCAGCCCAATAAGTGTTATTTTGGACTCCAGTCCTAGTTCACCCAACTCTTCTCACACACTGTTAAGAATACACTACTGCTGAGTCTGTTAGCCTGCATTCCTTCCCTTCTCACCCGTTCTATATATACTGATGTGCCTGAATCCTTATTCTGCTAAAAAGACTTACAATCTTAAAAGGATGCAAAAATCTGTCCTGAGTATTTTCAAATGTATTCTTGTTTAGCTCAGACGATGGGAGAGTGCTCCATTAAATAAATAATAATAATCTAATAATAAATGAGATCAAATATTGCTTGAATCACTTCTAAACCACGATAACTGTGGGAGGAGTGGGAATCACCACGGAGCCATTTGAGCCACGCTTTGATCTTATTGTGGTTTTAATGTATATGATAAAAGATCAATACTTGGCATCCGTGTACAATTTTGCCACTCAAAACATTGCATTACTATGTTGTGTTGATTAATCCTCCAGCCCTAATGAATGGTGTGAGTATTTACCAACAAAGAGGATTCTGGGAACATAGCGGCCGTCGGGGGCGATGTTTTCATCCGTGGTCTCCAGCTGTAAAAAGCATAATTAGTCAATTTCTAGTGCTGAAATGTGGACATACAGTATTTATCTATCTAGTTACTTCTAGATGCTGTTCATCTTTGCACATAAATATCAATTATGCCTGATGTTGTTACAGTGTTCACCGTGAGATATTTGACTTAAGTAGTGCTTACAATAATGCAAACAAAATAATATGCTTCAACCAAAAGAAGGGACCAAAGTAATGGATGAAACATCGCCTGGTTGTTCTGGGCTACAGGAAGGCGTCCTCACATCACCTCTTTGTATCACTCACTCACTATTGTACATGTGTACACGGCTTGACGCTGACGAAAACATTTCCTCATGTGTGCCCAATGAACTCACCAAAAGATTGACCATGACGAAATCCTTCTCCGCCATTTTCTGGATGGACTTATCAGCAGCGAAGGCCTTCTTCAGCGCTGTTGGATTTGTGATGAGAAAACAGAACTTTAAAGTCGTCACGATAGCAACACTTTATGGACTACATCATTAATATGGTTGCAACAACCCACCGAACAGGAACACGTGTAGGAATTGTAAATGTGTTCAACCAGTTTCAGTTAACACAGATCGTGTTCATGAACAAGCTAGGATAATAAGCTTAGGAACAAGTTTTAGGGCGGGACCTACTGAGTACGCACGTCTAGTTTCCTTGCCAGAGATTACACAACGTACCAGGCTGTGCCCAACTTATTGAAACCGTCCTCGAGTATTTGAGTCGTGAACCAAACTATGCATGAGGAACGTTGGTATGTCCCGGCATTCAAAGACAGGCTGTAAAATATTCTGCTTTATTCCTCAAAACTGAAGAAAGTGAAACGTAAAGCCAGACTTCACCCTGTAGGTGGCCTTCACTGTTTATGAGTTCAGACATGCAGTGGAGACTTCCATTGAGCGTACTTCCTGAACCCCAGCTGTGTGATTGATGGGCATGACCTGCTTGGTTGGCTAGGTATTATTGAGGAATGCACCCATTGTGTTCCCCAG
>NW_027176328.1:17500-74142 GCF_023349555.1 Cebidichthys violaceus
AATATTCAGCAGCCTTGTCTGTGTGTGAGATCAGCTGTGGGCACATGGGTCAGTCTGAGGTCTGTGTGGGAGTAACTCTACCCGCTGCCTCTGTGGCTCACTGAGTGAGAACATGACTGAGAGGGCCTTCAAGTGTCACAACTCAAGTCTGCTGCTTGACAGTTGACCCCAAACCACCACTGGATAGAACGATGCTGCATGGGCTGTGATGAATGTCTCACAACAGCATTCCTCTGATTAATTAGTGTTGAATTGTGGTGGTTGTTTCCTTGTGCACGTCTGTCACAGGGCTTCTGTTGAAGGTACACAAGACAAGTGAACTGACAAGTGTAGGTATAGAGTAGAGGGAGAACCCCCCCCCCCCAAACAGGAGAGTCCACCCCTTCCCCTGAATATGTTAATTTATCATTCATATATTGAATGCTTTGCTTTCTGAAACATATTTATTGTTAATGATCAAAAGAAATTAATTTGTTTTAAATGCTGACATTTTGGGCTCTTGTATTCGATCAAGTTCATGTCTAACTTACTGTCTTCTAAGTAGGAACGTATTTGTCTTTCAGATAGAGAGACAGGCAGACAGAGTATAAGAAAGAAAACATTAATATATATATCCCTGAAATGTTAATCATGGCGACCACAAGCCCTCTCAGGCATGAGCTCCCATAATCTCAATTAAATTGCTAGACCATGAAATGTCATGTAGCATTACGCCTACATTTTATTTAATAAGTCGTCTTAATGCATACGTTTGAAAACATCAAACGCAGTCAGCTGCTGTAGGCTCAGACCCTCTGGCAGGTAGAAGCTCAAAGCCTCCTGAACACAGAGGTCGGTGTGAGGAGGAGCTGGTTCCTCCGGGACACAACGAGTCTTCGGGTGAGGGCTTTGTGAGAGACCACTTAGTGCTTTATGAACAAGGAACAGATTTCAAAATGAACAGTCAATTGTTAATGATATCTGATTTGATTTTGGTAGACCAGAGGTGAAAGCATACATCCTCTCTCTGTGTTGCTCACAGGGAGCTATGGTCTCTTGGCTGTTTTTCACACCATAAAGAGCAGATTTGGAGATGACACCAAAGTTACACCTCTGTTTTTTGTGGGATAAATCCGTGAGAATAGTATTTTGTGTCCAGTTTCTCTTCCTTACAACCTGTAAGTACGGCTTCACTTTCACCCTGGTTGAGCAACACATGGATAACTCTGTACTCATTCCTATTTCAGGTGTTTGTGGAGACAAACATCGTATTTCTAGAGATCACACTGTTGTGTGTTTCTGTCATCTGTTATGTGAAAAGCACATCGCCCTTAATTCCCTCACTCTCTGTATCTCTAATATTTGATGTAAATTATGTTTTCTATAAGTTGTCTAGAGGGCCTGTCACTCAACAGAAATGTCATCAGTGGAGGGATCAGCGCTGCACGGCCAGCCTGTCACCATATGTCACACAGAGGTCTGACAGACTAGGAGCACTGCTCAGCAGGCTCATTCATCTGGAATTAAATGAAAGAGGTGTGGCTGTTTGTTCTTCTGTTTGTGAAGGAAGCCGTTGTTAGAAATTCAGGTTTTACACTTTTCCTGCTGCCTTACAAAAGCCAACATCTTGTTCATCACGACATCTTCTTTCCTTTTGTAGGAGAAGGACTCCAAGATCGTGTTCCTCCAGAAAGCGATCGATGTGGTGATGCTGGTGAGTGGTGAGCCCCTGGTGGCAAAGCCAGCGCGCATCGTGGCCGGACACGAGCCTGAGAGAACCAACGAGCTGCTGCAGGCCATGGCCAAGTGCTGCATCAACAAGGTGTGTGTTCACACACACACACACACACACACACACACACACACACACACACACACACACACACACACACACACACACACACACACACACACACTGAAAAGATAAATGCTCACTCTCCAATGTCTCCAGTCTCCATCTGGCGAAGCAATGTCATTATGACACTACATTTAAAACATGTTTTTCACTGCGTGTTGAAATATTGTGCTCTTGGGAGTATTGTCTAGCCACCCCAGAGAAAACGTTGACATATTTTAATTGAACCCTGGAGGAGGAGTGTAAACAGATGAGCTGGTCCAATGGGGACCAGCTCATCTGTTCTGTTGTTCTTTAAAAGACGTCCTATGTTTAATAGAGTACATTTAGCTCTGAAAGTGAGAACCTTTCAGATAAGTGAGGGTAATCTGAGTCAGTCGGACAACTCAACTGGTCCAATATGTGCTTGTCGATAAATCCATTAAAAGAATGCCATCCTCCTTGTTAAATATTCAAACACTTAATGTTACTCATTGATATTATTGCTGTAGTTTTCCTCAGCTACTTATAATATATCTGAACTGTAAGTGAGTCACAGCTGTTTCATGGATGTCACAACTGCATTGTGTGTCTACAAATGGTCGTAACTCTCCCAAACATTTCATCCGTGCTTCAGAACCGAGTTATTATGTCGGTGAATTGGCGAATGTGTCGCGTATGTTTAGATCCTGCCAAACGTGTGATCTTCAAATCTCTGCTCCGTTGTTCTTCTTGTCGACACTGAGTGCTCACTGTGTGTCCAGATGAATGCTGTAATGAATAGCTCTATAGATTCTGACTTCAACAGTGGGTACAAGCTGACTGGGAAAAGTCAATACTGTATAATATGTAGATACACATTTGTATGTATACAGTAAATTAATTTGTGTTGCAATTACTTACATGTACAGTAAACAGAAACCGTTGATCTTTCATATAAAATCATACACACGTATGTCTGACAGATATAGATTATTGAATGATTCATTTAGCATGTGACGCTCAAACGATGAAAGAATGTCCAAATTGTTGACAGTTTTTTTGCACACGTGCCAAAACACGTGCAATTTACTTGAAAGAATGAGAAATTCACAAAGTCATTCGGACGAATCCGTCGATCTGAAATGATTGTTTTCAAAAGAAAACAGAAGCCCATTCAAGAATTGAAACTGCAAACTGAAGGGTTGTCCTGGTCCTGGGTTACAGATGTCCAGTGACGATGCAGTGAAGCGAGTGCTTGCAGGAGAGAAGGTGGACATAAAGACCAAGGCCGGCACCTCCAGGTCCCAGGACAAGGAAAACAGGGAGGGACGTGAGCGTCATCTTGATAGAGAGGTGAGAGTCCTTCGCCTGCTCTAATGATGTATCTACACACTGCTCAGTCCTACATCCAGTGTAAAATGTACCGTCTGTGTTTCTACTCCAGGAGAAGAAAACCATTACGGAGCGCAGCGGGAGCCGGGACCAGAAGGACCCAGACCGGCCCAAAGAGCAGGAGAGCCGACGCAGAGACGGGGAGAAGGAGCAGCACCGTGACAGGGAGCCCTCCGAAAAGCACCACCGAGACAAAGACAAGAGCCGGGACCGGGAGCGAGACAAGGACAAAGACAAAGGACGAGTCAAAGAGAAGGACAGAGAGAGGGGAAAAGACAAGGAGAGAGACAAAGGCCGGGATAAGAGGAGAGATTCTCACGGAGAGCGGGAGAGAGACAAGGACAAGCGGAGAGACAGAGACAAAGAGCGGGAAGAGAGGAACAGTGCAGAGAGTGGCAATAGCAAGGTATGTATTATGTATACAAATATATATATATATAATATATATATAATATCTATCTATCTATCTTATATATATAATATCTATCTATCTATCTTATATATATAATATCTATCTATCTATCTTATATATATATAATATCTATCTATCTATCTTATATATATATAATATCTATCTATCTATCTTATATCTATATAATATCTATCTATCTATCTTATATCTATCTATCTATCTTATATCTATATAATATCTATCTATCTATCTTATATCTATATAATATCTATCTATCTATCTTATATCTATATAATATCTATCTATCTATCTTATATCTATATAATATCTATCTATCTATCTTATATCTATATAATATCTATCTATCTATCTTATATCTATATAATATCTATCTATCTATCCTATATCTATATAATATCTATCTATCTATCTATCTATCTATATAATATCTATCTATCTATATCTATAATATCTATCTATCTATATCTATAATATCTATCTATATCTATAATATCTATCTATATCTATAATATCTATCTATATCTATAATATCTATCTATCTATCTATAATATCTATCTATAATATCTATCCATCTATCCATCTATATACAGTTGTGGTCAAAAGTTTACATACACTTGTAAAGAACATAATGTCATGGCTCTCTTGAGTTTCCAGTTATTTCTACAACTCTGATTTTTCTCTGATAGAGTGATTGGAACAGATACTTCTTTGTCACAAAAAACATTCATGAAGTTTGGTTCTTTCATGACTTTATTATGGGTTAACAGAAAAAGTGATCAAATCTGCTGGGTCAAAAATATACATACAGCAGTGCTAATATTTGGTTACATGTCCCTTGGCCATTTTCACTTCAATTAGGCGCTTTTGGTAGCCATCCACAAGCTTCTGGCAAGCTTCTCGTTGAATCTTTGACCACTCTTGACAGAATTGGTGCAGTTCAGTTAAATTTGATGGCTTTCTGACATGGACTTGTTTCTTCAGCATTGTCCACATGTTCTCAATGGGATTTAAGTCAGGACTTTGGGAAGGCCATTCTAAAACCCTAATTCTAGCCTGATTTAGCCATTCCATTACCACTTTTGATGTGTGTTTGGGGTCATTGTCCTGTTGGAACACCCAACTGCGCTGAAGACCCAACCTTCGGGCTGATGATTTTAGGTTATCTTGAAGAATTTGAAGGTAATCCTCCTTCTTCATTATCCCATTTACTCTCTGTAAAGCACCAGTTCCATTGGCAGCAAAACAGCCCCACAGCATAATACTACCACCACCGTGCTTGACGGTAGGCATGGTGTTCTTGGGGTTAAAGGCCTCACCTTTTCTCCTCCAAACATATTGCTGGGCATTGTGGCCAAACAGCTCGATTTTTGTTTCGTCTGACCACAGAACTTTCCTCCAGAAGGTCTTATCTTTGTCCACGTGATCAGCAGCAAACTTCAGTCGAGCCTTAAGGTGCCGCTTTTGGAGCGAGGGCTTCCTTCTTGCACGGCAGCCTCTCAGTCCATGGAGATGCAAAACACGCTTGACTGTGGACACTGACACCTGTGTTCCAGCAGCTTCTAATTCTTGGCAGATCTGCTTTTTGGTGGTTCTCAGTTGACTCTTCACCCTCCTGACCAATTTTCTCTCAGCAGCAGGTGATAGCTTGCGTTTTCTTCCTGATCGTGGCAGTGACAAAACAGTGCCATGCACTTTATACTTACAAACAATTGTTTGCACTGTTGCTCTTGGGACCTGCAGCTGCTTTGAAATGGCTCCAAGTGACTTTCCTGACTTGTTCAAGTCAATGATTCGCTTTTTCAGATCCATCCTGAGCTCCTTTGACTTTCCCATTGTAGCGTTTGTGGGCGTTTGTATCCAATGAGCCCTATTTAAATGGCCTCAGAGAAGTCACCAGCTGTAGTCACTCATAATCACTCACAAGAAGTTAAGAGGCCATGCTATGAAGCTCATTTCATTGACACAACTTTCTAAGTCACCAAAATTGCTAATTCATGTTGCTGTATGTATATTTTTGACCCAGCAGATTTTGTCACTTTTTCTGTTAACACATAATAAAGTCATGAAAGAACCAAACTTCATGAATGTTTTTTGTAACAAAGAAGTATCTGTTCCAATCACTCTATCAGAGAAAAATCAGAGTTGTAGAAATAACTGGAAACTCAAGAGAGCCATGACATTATGTTCTTTACAAGTGTATGTAAACTTTTGACCACAACTGTATATATATATACACACACACACACACACACACACACACACACACACACACACACACACACACACACACACACCTTAACCCCACGCACATGGTAAATGTCAGCAACGAATGCTATTATTTAGTGTGTGTGTGTGTGTGTGTGTGTGTGTGTGTGTGTGTGTGTGTGTGTGTGTGTGTGTGTGTGTGTGTGTGTGTGTGTGTGTGTGTGTGCGTGCGTGCGTGCGTGCGTGCGTGCGTGCGTGCGTGCGTGCGTGCGTGCGTGCGTGTGTGTGTGTGTAGGCCAGAGTGTCAGAGGAAGCCAGCCCTGAGCCTAGCAAGACAGCCAAACCTGTGCCAGCGGTGAGTTCCTTCTGTTGTCATGAATGTCATACTTGACACATTGATTATCATTGGAACCAACTCATCAGTCATGGTGTGAGTCAGCCAGTTCACGATGCACAGAGCTGATCCCTGTACCTTTTTTATTATTTTTATTTAATGTTGTGCCTCTTATTCTTACAAGGAACCAAAACCAGATGATGAGGTATTGAACCCTGCAGAAGCAGAATGCATAGAACATTAGAACATTAGAGCTTTACAGTGCATCTCTGTTTAGAATGCAGTGACTATTGATTGCTGTGGCGTTGGGGTGGCTGGCTGCTTGTTAGTGTCTTAATTTGGGCTATAGTGTTTAGCAGACGTGAGGTCCTGTTTCCTCTTGTTACCTGTATGATATGAGTTCTTACTGGTGGGTAATGTTGTGTTCTTTGCAGCCTGGTGAAGCAGTTGAGAATCAGGTAAGATCTTAATCTGAGATTCACAGTTTGTTTGTTTTCTATTAGCTTTGCTTTGCTGCTCCTTTAAGGGGCGTTCTAACACTTCTTTATTAAATTCCAATGTTTTTTATTATTAGTATGATACTTCAGGGTGTGTCGGTAGTTTACGAGACCAGTGTGAGGATATAGTGACATCTAGTGGTGTGGTTGCAGATTGCAACCAACTGAATTCCCATAGCAGAGGTCTCTCTGTATGCCAGGTTTAAACAATCATTTCCATGTTTATTGGGGCTTAATTTCACTATACTGTACCTCAGTGTACCTCCAGCTCACCAAAGAAAATGATGACTGATCATGAAAGGATGGCACAAGACAGTGCTCCTCCAAATCACCCACCAGTGAGTGACGTGTTCTTTCCAGTGCTTCTTGTCCTAAACTTGTGTCCTTTGCCTGCTTGTCTTTGCTTCTCTCACAGTCTGACAGTCCAGCTAGAATACCTCGGCCTGCATCTGCCAAAGGGCAGAGGCGGAGACCCAAAATTGGAGGTCAAGGTAATCCCATCCTTTCTCCCCCACACCATATTTTAATCAGCTACACCAATGAGGCATATCTCACATAGTGAAGCAGCTGGCTGAAGTAACTGCACTTTAGTTATTGACAGAGGGGCTCTTAGTACGTCCAGCTTTACAGATGAAGGCTTTCTGTTTGCACTCCACCACGTGTCTAATAAAGTCACAGACTGGGTTCACTGAGTGGGAGGTAGTGGTGACTCATCAGGACCACTGTTGGCTTCATACCACTGACATTAAGAAAGCAAACATTACAAAGATAAACAGCCTATTGGTTCACTTCTTCACACTCCATCTTTGCATGTCACATTGATCTATAACGATTCTCATAGTTAATGAAACTAACAATGCCTCTTGTGTCTCTGCTCTCCAACAGATGAGTCTGACAGCGAGGGAGGTAATCGTTCTCTCTGTCTCGTTTTACATTCACACTAGAACGGTGTCAACATGACAGGAAACACTTGCTGCGCTTGATCTAAAATGCATTTTGAGGATTGCCTTGGTAAATTTCAATAATAAAAAAAAGACAGTATTGAAATTGATCAATTCCATAAATAAACCAAATAACCCATATGTGGTTGTGACTTTTAAGTAAGCGCCCTACTAATTCAGTAGTGACAGCACGAGGATCAAGAAGTGTTCCCCAATGAGTGCTTTGAGTTCAGGCTCCACATTGAGCCACAGAGTACGACCTCTCACTGAGGGACTGAGTGACATTACAACTGATTTAGAGCAACAATCTGCTTTTTTAAGGTGTCAGTCAGGTTTATTAGTAACGCTCAATATCTGATACAATGTCTCGGGGGCTTTACGGGATCACTAAAGCTACCGACCTAGACTAAACTCTCCTAGAAGACAAGGAGCACATCCTCAAAGAAGCCCTGACCACGTGACCTGACCCCCTCCTTACGCAGTCCAGTAGAAGCAGTAGGTGAGTTAAGGACATTCGCAGAAATAAACAAAAAGTTTGAAACTCCAGAAAGGTTAAGAGTTAAGGCCATGGATGAGCCGAGCCCAACTCTCCTGCTCAGAGTTTAGAGTGTGTGAAGGGATGAGTGGAGTCACAAGTCAGCCTTAATGGGTTGAAAGTCAACGGCTGAAGGTACAATGCTACTACTAATGCAGTGTGATCTAGCTGTAGCGTTGTCAGATTGGTAGCATTAAAGCCATAGAAGGTAGTGTATGAACTTGTTGTGAAGGTGTGTACTTTAGTGTCAGCGTCCACCACGCCGAGGATGGATCTGATCTTTTGCTATATTCCACTGAGCTAACTAGAAGTCCTTTCACAGACGGAGATGCTCTGCTGGCTCAGAGACCTGCTCCCCAGGAGAATGGAGACGCTGCCGGCTCCTCGGTGCCGTCCGCCGTGACCTCCAGGTCTGTACAGCCAACAGTCGACGTTACTCACTCTACCAGCACTCTGCTGAGGTACAGGCTCTAGTATCACTCTTCACTTCAAAAACACAAACACCGCTCCCACCAACTGTCAAACAATAGAAGAACTCTCACTGTGAATATCGAAGCTGCTCTCACAATTATCTGTCCAACATGAACGTGTACATCTGTGAACACCAACAGCTGTAAAGCAATAATAAAGTGAAACGCATCAGTTAGTGTTTTAAAGCAGATTTAAGATGTTATTTCAACTATGGGGTAATGTCTTATTTTTCACATGATGAGAACAATAATGATGAAGGATAAAGCAGCAGGTCGTCTGTTCTAGAAGGTGTTTAACAGTGTGAACAAAGAGGCCAACAGTAGAATGTTATTACTTTGCATTGTATCCAGTTGCTTTAGGCTGGTTGGAGTTTGTTCCTGTTCCAGTAGATTACACTACTCCACTAATCATTGCCTTTTCATTACCAATGTTTTTGTGTTTCAACCAACTATTGGGAGACAGTCGATTGGCCGGGCGGCTGTATTATCGCTGTGTTTGTTGTGAGTGTTTTGTGTTCCGAGCAACAATTATCGTCCTGAAATGTGAATGAGTCGGTGAAGCCGTCACAAAGTGGACATCTGGCAAACCACAGAGAAGACTTGGCATAAGACATAGCCTGTGAAAATGACTTGCATAAATGCACTGTTTGGTTGCAAAATGGTTAGTGTGACATCTTGTTTCTGTTATGTGTGTAATCTTTTTAATCTGCAGGCGGATACCACGACCCGGCAGTGCTCGCCCAGCTCCTCCCCGAGTCAAGAAACAGGAAAGTTACTCCGACGTGACCCCGGCTGAGAGGTGACTTCACCGCATGTTCACTAGTGCATACGTCCTCCTCTTCTTCCTCAGTACACTCTTCAGTGTCCCTGCCAGCGGAGACATGGATCCCTGCTTACATTACTAAACACGATGCCGAATGAAGATAGCGTTTGTAACTGTGTTATGATAGAGCAGGTCTAACCGGTCAACGGCTACGGTGGACAAAGGTGTCTACGAGATGTCTCTTCTCACAGTAAACACTATGAACAGTCTTCAGTTAGAAGTGAGTCACGCTCTTTGTCTGCCTACCAGGCTGTCCAGCACCAAGCCCTCAGCACCGGTCATCATGGACGGGAAGATGCTGTCCGAGGATGAGGAGGATGGAGACGAGCAGTTTCTCGTGGAGGAGGCGGTCCCTCCGCCCTCGGATGCTCCTGAGGTGGAGGTGGTAAGTGACTTGAACGGCGAGTTGTTCAAATACAATGAGATTACATCAGATAGTTATCTCATGTTTATTTTCTTTCCATTTCAGGGGCAAGAACTCGACAGTGAAGACAAACACGGTACTCGGTCGTATCTGTTTTTAAGAAGCAGTAAAGCCACATGTTCTCCTGATTGTCTTCTTGTCTGGTGCTGTGAGGAAACACACCTTTCACCATTCCTCTCACTGCTCCTCTCGCTGTAGGCGGCCTTGTGAAAAAGATCCTTGAGACCAAGAAAGACTACGAGTTGTCCCCGTCCTCCCCCAAGTCTAGAGAGCAGGTATGTGCAGCTACAGCAGTAGTTCTCTTGCTTCTCCTCTAGAGGGCAGTGTCAGCTTGGTTCTCTTTCTTATCAGTGACTCTTTAAACCACCCGTTCTATCAGCCGGCCTGTCTGGAAGGCTTGCTCTCCAGGGCAAATGTTGTAACCACAGTGAACGGCCCAGTGCAACACTGGTTATTATCAAAAGAAAGATATAAACAAATGGAGCGGAGAGGTGTAATTGCACCGCCTCGTAACCACAAATATGCTCCCCTCCGGTGAGGCCGAGGGGCTAATAACCAGACAAGCAAGCATGGCCTCTGACAGACCACACGCAACCGATACACACATCAAGATGTCTGGAGCAAAACGAGACGTTTTCTGGGGTTGCTCAATATCGTAGGTATGCTTAATTAGTTGTATTATTACAGACGTCTCTGTTCTGTGTACAGTTGAAGGGTATCTGCCGTCTTGGAGACTAGCTCTCAGAGCACTCTTGTTCTGGCTGTTCACACTGCCTCCCCTGGTGTGTACTGAAAACAGACAACGCACAGCCAGTGTGACGTTTCAGTCCTCCATTTAAACCCACTTATCAGTTCTTCTTGTGAAGTTCTACTTTCTTCTCAGCTTCACTTTGATTCAGACTTCGTATTTGACTTTTCTTCTTCACGGTGACTCATTACTGCTGTTGATCATGCAGTGCCCTCCGTCAGTTTATTCATCAGCGGCAGAGAGAGCCGCCTCTCGTTGTTATTGTGAGCGTGGATCGTGTGAAGCCTACAGTTAGGTCTGCAGTCCGTGGTGTGAGGTGGCGTACGCTGTCTGCTTTGGGTGGTCCTCTCCACTGAGGCGTACTCCTTCCTTGCTGACCACCCTGACTCTGATGGATGCTCTGTTTTGGACCGTCACTCATGCAAAAGAAATCCCCCGATCCATCTCCTCCTAACGGCGGCCTCAGACAGCATCCCTCGTAACTCACCTGAGGTTGTCTCAAGCTTTGCCATTTAACCGTGTGTGTGTGTGTGTGTGTGTGTGTGTGTGTGTGAGTATGTGTGAATATCGTCACGTCATGACAAGGCTCTCCAGCTCATTATAGCCTGATTTAAATAAAAATAGACTCCTGCACCCTAATCAAGAGTTTGTTTCTCACAGTAAAAGGAGGTGTGTCCTGTCTGTGAGCAAACATTTGATTCTTAAGTAAGATGAAGTGATTCCAGTATGTTTTGGTGCCATTTTAAACACATGTGTGATTATTGGGATTACGTTGTTACTTTGTCAACTTTTCTCTTAAAAAGAATGAATGTAAAGAAACTGTGCACCGAAACATACATGCACAGACTCACAGGAAAAGGTCCCAGATAGAGATGCTCTTTGTGGAGCGTGAGCACAGTTCATCCTAATTCTGTTAAAGGAGCCTCCTCAGTGTTCAGAGCTTCATCTCGGAGCATCCTGCACACGCAGCTTCTAACCGGGTCTGGACCCAGGACCAGTCCAGCCCTCCATCATGACTGGCCTCACCTCGTCAGCTGTATAAAGAACCGTAATGACTTCCTTCCTGACATGAAAGGGTGGAGAGGTCAACCTAATTGAGTAGTTTTTTCTTGTAATCACGGTAAAACACGCAGGGTGAAAAATGTAAACATTGAGCTTCCTCATTCAATGACGGGTTTGAGATTTCAGCTGCCGCTGTTCATCACAACAGAGTCACAAGCCGGCCTGATTTAAGATCCGCCTTCACGTTCAGTCAAAACAAATGGCCACCGCTGCACCATTTCATATATTTCATGAAAATCCAAACCATACATTCTGACCCACATCGTAATTCATGTTCTTTGTCATTTCTGAATTATTCTAGCTATTGTTTAAGCCAGGGCCCATTTGCCACATTGCAGTAATGTAAATACAGGGAATTCTTGGACAGGCGAATGATTGTATTCGTCGTGTCCCACCACAGTGTGTGACTGAAGAATTTGCTGTATATTTATGGGGGTGCCCTTCCTCGTGACCCCCTCGGCGGTATTGTATATTATTCCAAGATAGCTCTCTTTTTATTTAGACAGAATCTGCCCCTTGCAGCAGCTGCGTTTTCATAAGATTTTTGTGTGTACTCTTTCCCCCCTTTTCTTCACCCCCACCAAATTAGCCTTGATGAAGGTTTGTAGTGTATAAATAAACCCCGTGGCATTCGAATGGATCGCTGTTGAGTGAGAGTCACGGAGCAGAAGGGCCAGAATACTCTCTGCAGAATTGTCAAGAAAATAAATACTCGTCTCTGCAGACCTCTGTGTCTTTATAAACATCTTTTTGTGGAAACATAAGGAAATGGCCCTGTGGCATTCCATTAGTCATATTACTTTGTAGGGGTCATATTGACTCGTTGGAGGCGTGGGGTCCGGTTCATGAGGAGTACCTACCTGAAGCACCCGCGATCTGTCAACCGGCCAGACCTCAAGCGTGCGCTTCTGATCAGAAGTAGCATCTTCCAACCTTTCTAAATCGCCTTTTCTCTCCACGAAAATGTTTGAATGATGAGCAACATCTTAAAAACAAAATCCAGTTTCCATTTCCTTACTGCAGTTGGACCCTTTGGAAGGTTTCTGTCAGTCCACCTCGTAGTCCGGGGTGGTGATCTCGATTGTCTCCCCAAGGGGCTGCAGTGGCCCTACAACAACATCCTGTAGCCTCACCTCACTGACTCCCAGCTATTTTTATGATCTAGCTGGACTTTTGAGCGGCCCGCTATGAAAAATGACGAGGAAGCCCATAAACGACGTCCCAGAGCCCCACACTCATTGTGTGCTTCGCTCCCTGGCTCAGCAGACCTCCTACGGGGAACTCGTTGTCAGAACCACTGGGATGCGCATCAGTGTCTTCAGATGGTCACTAGCAGTCAGTAGAATTGTTCCCCAGAAGCTCTGAAGTCGTTGCATGTTGTCTTCAATCATCTTTGTGTGTGTTTGTGATGCTGGGAGAGCAGTTAGCTTGACTTCATAAAGAGTGACATTTGAGCTCAACCTACTGTGACGACTATAACGTGAATGTTGTCACGTGGCTCTACCGATTGTCCCTCATCCTCCAAGTGAAGCCGATTAATGTCCACTAATGAAGCGTCTCTCCGTCTGACGGAGGCTAATCTCTCGCTGTCAGCTAGCGTCTAAATGATTGCTTTCCCAGCTAATGGTACTCCAGAGGTTGCTCCGCCGCTGACGGCTTCTGTCCATGCGCGCCGTTTTTCTTGTCAAAGCAGACTGAGGAATGTCTTCCTCCTGCCTCCAGTCCATGAATCACACATCTGCACCGACTTCCAAACGAAGCCGATAACCAGGTGAAGTGGTTTCATGCTGTTGGAGACCTGAGCAGAGAGGTTGTAGTGAAGATGAAAGATTTCAACTCAACAACTGTAGTCCAACAACATACTGTAAGTACTGATGAAAGTCTTTATTTATGTACTACCACAAGATGGAGACATCTCAGTGTACGAGACGGTTCTGTAGGTATGAAACTCAAAACCAACCCCCCAGTAGTCCACCTGCCCGTTGTAGCTCCAGCCTGTGTCTTCCCCATTGCCTGGGGCTTTCATCAGTCTGAGATAATGGGAAAACCTTTCCCCGTCTCCACCCTTCCTCCTCCCTCACCTCCTGCTCCTCCGCGGTCACCACGTCTAAATATTGTTCTGTGATCTGGGTGAGAAAAAGGAAAACTAGGAGCGCACGGGTCTCGTAGACCCCGACAGAGACCTCCATAAAGCTGTGATTTATATCCACCTGGACAGAGTGCACACGAACTAGGGGTCATGTTTTCACTCCGAGTTTTTTTTATTATTATTTTCCAGCAGAGAAGGAGAGGGAGGGGGGCGGGGTCGAGGGGCAGGGTAGCGAAGAGGACGGCAAATGGAATGAAGCCACGGGTCCCGTCTGGGCCGCGCAGACCAGACCGCAGCCAGGCAGGCCGAATGAGCCGTGGAGTGTTTGTCTAGCTGCGGGTCCGGAGCGCCCGGTGGAAAGCCACCCACCTTGTGAGGGGAGCGCCGGGCCCAGGAGCTTCAACCCCTCACACTCCTGAACCGCCTCCAGGAGCTAACAAAGAGCGAGGCTGTCGGAAATTTGTACTTGCCTTCCTGTAAAAGACAAGATGGCAAACGGTGCCGCTTGATGTCATCCCTGCGGTGTGGTCGTGTCCAGTCGAGCTGTAATTACTGAGCTGTTTGGTTTGTTCTGAGATGGCTCGATAAGGATGTGTGCCAGCGTGTGACAGGCTGCGTGTTGTGAAGAGGAAGCCGTCACTCGGTCGACACACCGTCCTGAATGTGAAGGCAGGTGCTCCATCTGTGGAGCCCACCGGTATACATCCACGGGCTGAACTAGAAAGGAGCCATAAGTGTAGTAGTTGTTACTCAATACTGTAGTAAAATAACCCCACTGCCACAGCTGGTTACTAAAATAAACAAGACTTAAAGACCCAGAGAGAGTGTGTGTGTGTGTGTGTGTGTGTGTGTGTGTGTGTGTGTCCTTGTGAAGTCCAGCTGAGCAAACATCCTTGGATTTGCTCCCTGCCTGAGGAGGGCTATCCCTGATACCCCCCCCCTCCCCTCCTTTTTGCCATTGAGGGACAGAGTGTAATTTGGATATGGTGACCCCCCCCATCCCCCCAACAACCACACACACACACACCATACACTGGAGGCCTTCATCAACCAGTTCCCCTACTTTTGGCCAACACAGTTCAGCAGCACCTTTGATCTTTATATATACAGCTAGGTTGGTGAATTCCTGCCTAACATTTTCAGCCTTGAAATCCTAAACCACTAAATGCAGCCTGGCTCTGGTTCTGGACATTTGAGCCTCTGCTGGCAAAGGTAGAATTCCTAAAGAGGGTTTATTATGATTTGGAAGCACGTGTGTGTGTGTGTATGTGTGTGTGTGTGTGTTATATTGATATTCAGAGCATTAATACTCTCCGCTGCTCTCATACGACTGTTACAGCTGATAACGCCGTCCGACCTTTGAAGCCCTGCATCTGGATAAATCGTTCCTCAAATACCAACATGTACAGCGCTCTCCTGCAAATGTTGTAAGTTAACAGCACTTAACGATTTCCTCCTCCTCCTCCCTTCCAGAACGTGGTGTCTGAAGCGGCGAGGAAGAAAGAGCGTGACATGGTGACGCGGGAAATCGAGCGGCTCCGCTCGTCCATCCAGACGGTGTGCCGCAGCGCCCTGCCGCTGGGTAAGATCATGGACTACATACAGGAGGACGTGGACGCCATGCAGGCTGAGCTGCACACCTGGCGGCGGGAGAACAAGGAGCACGCACAGGCCTTGCTGCAGGAGCAGAGGTGAGGTCGGCTCGCACACAACACGCCGAAGCTTTCTCGTGCAGGGAGCTCTCTTAACACTGAATTTACCTTCATAATGTATCTTAGCATGAAACACAGGTCACACTGTCATTACATTACATTACAGTCATTTATCAGACGCTTTTATCCAAAGCGACTTACAATCCAGTATCTATCTACACACCGTAGACGCAGCTACGGGAGACATTGTGGGGTCAAGTGTCTTGCTCAAGGACACATTGACATGAGACTAGCAGAGCAGGAGCCGGGGATTGAACCACCGACCCTCTGATTGAAAGGCGGCCCTGCTCTCCACTTAGCCACGGTCACCCCCTGTCATCTTAAATGTTGTGTGATTCGATCTCTTGAATGAAAAGTGATGAGCAGCTCTAAGGTGGCTGCTTGAGTAACAGCTGCTCGTTCCGTTACTGTGTTTGCTGGGTTAGGGTTAGGGTTAGTTTCTCTTTCTCAACCTGTGTTTGATCTGTGTGATCGTCTGTTTGTGTGCATTTGAACACTAACGCTGCAGAGCGACGGACAGGGCGGTGGAGCCTCTGAAGTCGGAGCTCGTGGAGCTGGAGCAGCTGATCAAGGACCAGCAGGACAAGATTTGTGCTGTGAGGTCCAACATACTGAGGAACGAGGAGAAGATCCAGAAGATGGTGACGGGAATCAACTTCTCCTCCAGGCCCTGAAGTGAGAAACGAGGTCTGCAAAGAAAGACTGTACTGAATAAAAGCACTGAGGCTTTAGGGATGAACCGTGTCTCATTCAGAATCATGGCCACACCATTCATTTAGTTCTTAGAGGTGATGGGACCAAACACTGCACTTTGAGGGGATTCGTCAGAACAGGAGCTGGACCCAGACTCATCAGACTCATCAGACTCATCAGACTCATCAGACTCATCAGACTCATCAGACTCATCAGACACAGACTCATCAGACACATCAGACACAGACTCATCAGACTCATCAGACATAGACTCATCAGACACATCAGACACAGACTCATCAGACTCATCAGACACAGACTCATCAGACACATCAGACTCATCAGACACAGACTCATCAGACACATCAGACTCATCAGACACAGACTCATCAGACTCATCAGACACAGACTCATCAGACTCATCAGACACAGACTCATCAGACTCATCAGACACAGACTCATCAGACTCATCAGACACAGACTCATCAGACACAGACTCATCAGACACAGACTCATCAGACTCAACAGACTCATCAGACACAGACTCATCAGACACAGACTCATCAGACACAGACTCATCAGACACAGACTCATCAGACTCATCAGACACATCAGACACATCAGACACATCAGACTCATCAGACTCATCAGACTCATCAGACTCATCAGACACAGTGCCAGTGCTCACTTCATGACCGAATGCCAGCTGATTTCATCAAAGGCCCTACATATTCCATCATACACAATAATCAAACACAAAGGTTAGATTTGTTCTACTCATTTTGACAGCTATATGTTTGATTGTTTGTGTGTTGTATTGCCCTAGAGAAGCAGAAGTGTGGCACGTTGTGGTTGGTTTGGGTCACCGCTCACCTCTCCTGTCTGTGGGGACCTTAGGAAGTCTTTGGATCCAGTGTGTCTCACATCTATCTCAGATCATTACATGTGCTGTAGAGCTGTTGAACCAGCAGTACATGAGTGATGATGCATGTTTCTGGGGCTTGTGTGGAGAAGTGTAGGACTTCTGTGGGTGAGATGAATGTGACATGATGAGGTGTCATACTGAGCTGTTCTTTTGCTTCCAAACCGTTTTCTTCAAGCTTCCTTCTTCTTCAAGCGACCCTACTAAAGAAAAGATGTATTCTGTTGTTCAGCTTCTTGCAAGAAGCGATACTCAGACGCCTCTGAGGAGATCTCTGCTCTCTGGTTCTACTTTAGGATTTGCCAAATAGTTTTTCTTGGGATGGAGACGGTGTTTGGTCAGATGTGTAAACTTTCATTCCTGTTCTTTAATACGGAAACAATAATGATACCATAATGTTAGTAGCTCCTTTAGTGACTTTAAGACGTGTGCTTTACAGATGTAGCAAATATGAGGCGATGCTGGGCTGTCAGACGGTCCCACTGTTCATCCAAATCACAGCAATGTGTGAATGAACTTCACCCAAAACAAGATTAGACGAGTCAGCCGAGAGTCCTTGCATAGTGATGTGTATATGTGTGTGTGTGTGTGTGTGTGTGTGTGTGTGTGTGTGTGTGTGTGTGTGTGTGTGTGTGTGTGTGTGTGTGTGTGTGTGTATACACACACACACACACACACACACAGTATATAATATGGTCATAGTGGCCTCTCTCACCCTGAAAATGCAGTTGACATATTTCACATATTTAAGTACCGATGTAACGTCACATTGCTGGTATTTCTTACTAAGTGTGTTTTTACCTCTAGTTCTACTTCAGATATCGACTGCCAGTGTTTACACAACAATAGTTAAACAACGGTTGGATTGATGAATCAATTATTTTATTATTTTATTTTATTTTTTATTCACAAAGCTTTTTCCTCCAGATGTTAATACATCCAGACTCCAACACATCAAACCCAGGTTTCCACCTCCACTGCCCCGTCAGACCCACAGGTCCTCAGTAGAGGACACAACTCTGGACAAGGACAGACAGAAGTACCACAAGATACCAGTGAGAAGAGATGTTCACGACATCACCAGCTACAGGAAACTACGCACTAACTCTGATCCATCTTTCAGAAGCTGCACTTCTTCTGTGGTACTTTAACTCTGTTCATTTGACGGATCACTGAGAGACCGTTAGAATGTACTCTCATGTGGTCTGATTCTACTTCTTCTTCACGTCAGTATTATATTTAGTTGAGGAATATAATCAAAGTAACCTTTTGAAAAGTCAAATAAAAACCCTTGCATACATACGCATACCTGCGTGTTTATACGTCTTATATGAAACGATGTACCTGTATCATGATCTGTTTCTCTTAAACTGTACATTATGTATATGTGGAGATTGTATCATAGTTCAGATGATTATATAATTTTGTAGTGGAGTGAAATAAACGGTTACGTTGCAGTAAACACTTGTTTCTTCTTGTGATTTTTAAGGAGAGTAGTTGAGAGAAACGTCCTTCTAATGGAGACCTAATGAGGTCTGGATGGAGGTTCTGGTTTATGACTGACGGGTTCACGTGAAGTCCTTGAGGCGTCTGGCACGGCCAGGTCACACTCTGAACGGGACTCCTTCTGAAGCCCAGTCCGACATGACAGAATAAAACATTTCTCTTCTCTTTTTGAGGCCCTCGAGCAACTTTAACAGCAACTTTTTTTTTCTTTCCGTCTGGCAACCCATGAAACAGCTGCACCACGCACAAAGCGTATTAGGAAGCCCCTTTAACAGCTATTGAGAGCGGTTTGGACGGAGCATTTGTGGTGCAAGTCAGAGGTTTATCTGAAGGCCCCGAGCAGAAGGCCCGGACAAAGACGCTGCCCCGTCTCAACAGGTGGATTAAGACAAGGCCACAGCTCCATTGTCCATCTGCGTCTACCTTTTAATCTTCACTATTTAAAAAGACTCCGCTGACTTCTCCCTGCTAATGAGTGACCACACCTTTTACTTTCACTTTTGTTGTCCACACTTACCCACTAATCCTCATGTTAGGCCCAACTAACTTTAATAATCATTTAAATACACTTTGTGTGGATGAAGCACAAGGCCGGGGTTTAACCTCTCCGATGTGACCGGTCCAGCCTTCATTAAACTACCGTTGATGGTCATCATTCTGAGGCTTTCAGTCGGTGGGATGAGCTGCGTACTGTGACTGCATACTATTGTGATATTATGGGATTGAATCTGGCTGCAAGCTTACAGTAATGATGTATGTCTCAAATCACTGCTCCCTGAACTGATATCTGATGATCAATACAACTGAATTTCAGAATGTTCCTCCATGAGTCAGCGTGTCTTTACAGAGGTGGACTGTTAGAGTCCACTTCTAGGGGTACGTGTTGACCACAGCACCACCAGGGCCTCAGTGGCTGCATGCCTCCCTGGTGTGTGTTACCCACTCAAATATGACCCACCACAGACCCACAGTCAACAGGACGGTTGACACATTGTAGGTGCAGCTAAACAGAATGCCTACATGTTGTGTAGGAGCTGTAGCTGTTCCTTGGATCCTGTGTTTCTGCTCCTTGACCTTTTAAAATGACCTTCTGGAGGTGGGCTTGATTCATAGCAGCTGTCACTGCCACAGATCAGCCACACCTCTCTATTAAAGGTGCAGTGCGTTGGATCTGGAGGCATGTGGCGGTGAGGTTGCAGGTCTCCCGTGTATGGAGGAGAACTACGATGGCCGACGGCAAAACGTTGAAGCCAGGTTTGGTTTGTCCGTTCAGGGCTTGAAGAAGAGCCGCTGTTAAAGAGCTCATTCCAAGGCAACGAAAGCACAACAACTCTACTAAAGGAACAGACTTATTAATATTATATTCCACTTCTGCCTAAAAGCTACGCACTGTTACTTTAAGGACTACTTCAGATGATGCTGATGTCCTGTGTGTATTACATGTTTACAACATCAAAAAACACTCAAGAGGTCATTCAATGGCCAACTCCAATATTTTAGACTCTGTGTATTTTAAACGAAATGAATGAGTGGGATTTAAACAACCTCATTTTATGACTTCAGTGTTTCTAACTGGTTTCATGTTTCCTTTTTTTAAATGTAATGTCATTGGAAAGTATTTCTTTACATACTAAGTTACAACAATACTTGTTGAATTGTTCATGTATAGCATTACACTGTGTCACTAGTACTCTACTGTAGAAGCTGTTGAACAGTACTTTGACGTGTCTCCTTTAAATCCGATCAGCTGAGCGCAGTCAGGAAGTCACGCAGCGCGCCTCCGTCGTCCACACGCTCACGTTCGTGTTTGTCTCTGATCCGGCTCTCGTTCGTTTGTTGTAGCCGTGTTTGGGGGAACCTGTCTCCCGTCGAAGCGCCAGCTCCAGGGTGACGGTGTGACGGTTCGGGAGCATGGCCGACAGTCCGGAGGCCGACGTTGACGACCCGCCCGGTATCAATGTCCCCCCGCTCATCACCGTGTCCGACCTGCCCAGCGCCACTGCAGCAGGTAACGTGAATGCGTCCAAAGACTCATCGGTCCTCTGAGGGGTGCTGCGTGCGTCCTCCACGTGCAGGACGGCAGAACACAACAACAGGGAGACGTCAGTGCACGTGACACAGAGGTGTTGTTATTGAGGTGTGGCCCAATGTCGTCACAGAGTTGAAAATATGCGTTTGGACCATTAGAGCTCTAATGTTCAACAAGTGCACAATAACATGCAGCTCAGCTGCACAGCCCTGCAGCACCTAGTGAGGGCAGCTGGACTGTTTTCAGAGGTCTTGGTGTAGTTCTATGGTGTTCTGGTGCTTTAGTTATTGTGTACAACAACATGAGGCACTGCACAACAAAATGACCGATTCTTGCCACATTCATCAGGGACACAATGAATATGCAGTGAGAACAGCACTGTCTAATGTAAGCTTCTCAAGTAATTGATACAACATCCCACAGCCTGAAACATCAAATACCAAAGAAAGTCTGAGTATTTGAACACTCAATCAATGAGTTGACTTAATGGACAGATCTGTAAAACAGAGAATCACACAAAAGCAACGCTTGTGTTGGTTGTGCACAGAGATCATCAGTCGTTCAGCATGAAGACCTTTAAAAGATGACGTCAGAGCATCGGTGCTTCAGCGTCTCTGTTGGTTGTGCAACAAGTCACAGTTCAGCAGTTTCTTAAATGTGTGTGTGTGTGTGTGTGTGTGTGTGTGTGTGTGTGTGTGTGTGTGTGTGTGTGCGCTCACCAGGCCGTAACCTGAAGGAATGGCTCCAGGAGCAGTTTTGCGACAAACCCCTGGAGCAGGATGACATGCGGCTGCACAACGCGGCCTATGTCGGAGACCTGGACACCCTGAGGAACCTGCTGCAGGAAGACGGCTTCAGACGGTGGGAGGGAGGGATGGTCGTGATATGAATATGATTTTCTTGACATAGACGTGTTTTGTTTTGTTTGTCTCAACCGTCTTTCTGCAGAAGCGGCGGCTTCTGTCCAGAGTGCTCCAGAGTGTGGCGCTCAGTGGTTTGTGGTTGCGGTGCTGTGTGGGTTTGTTCGGTAGGTTTGCTGAGCGACGGGCCAAGGGAAACGCATGCAGTACAGAATCTGTCCTCACGTCTATGCGTAGCACACGCTGGGAGCGTTCATCCTCATTGGCCTTACGGGGCTACAACCAAACGCGTCCGTTTCCTCAACGTGTGCGTCGTGGTTTGTTGTTGGTGGCCACGGCGGGGCCGTAATACTTCTCTGGCATAGAGAGCGCGTCCGTACAGGTGCCGAAACGTGTACATGCTCACAGTGTCAGAGCCCGGCGGGACCGTCGTAGAGCGGTCAGCACTCGTTTAACCCCAATCCCACAGCGGTTGTATGCAGCACTCGTACTCCACACCCAGCCAACCCATTATTACGGCTCAGGGCAGTTCATCTCCATTCCACATGGTTTACAACATGCTGTTATTTCAATAAAACACTTCATTGGGTTCTCCCTCCCCCGCCTAACCCAACTTGCCCGGGGGGGTGGTGTTGAAAGCAGTTTGTCTTAGCAGGTAGCTGTGGTCAAAGCGTATTTGTGATGACCACACAGCAATGATCTTTGTAAGACTTTGGTAAGATTGTTGTTTTGAATGTGTTTTTATGGTCATTGTCCTGCTTTTATTTAACAAAATTAATAAATAAAACTTCAGCATGACAGATGCAACATGTTAGGATCTATAAGGACTCCCTTCTCTCCCTGTGGTGCCAGGCGCATCAATGAGAAGTCTGTTTGGTGCTGCGGCTGTCTGCCCTGCACCCCTCTGCGGATCGCTGCCACGGCGGGACACGCCGCCTGCGTGGCCTACCTGATCGCCCGGGGCGCGGCGGTGGACCTGGTCGACGTGAAAGGTCAGACGGCCCTCTACGTAGCTGTGGTGAACGGTCACCTGGACTGCGTCCGGATCCTCCTCGAGGCCGGAGCCGACCCCAACGGAAGTCGGCACCATCGCAGCACGCCGCTGTACCACGCGGCGCGGGTGGGAAGGATGGACGTGCTGCAGGAGCTCATCAGGTGAGGATCTTAATGTTGTCACTCGTCCTTTACGGGTTGAGTGTGTGTCTGCGCACGTCTGCTGTTCCCTCTCCTCTCCATGCCAACTAGTCCGTCTTTGAGCCTCCTCGTTATTTCGTTTTATTTCTTCTTACAGTTTTAGTTTTATCTTTTGTTTATGCAGTGGATTGTCGAGAGGTCAGCGTTTGGATTTACTGCTGGCTGTGTGATGCAATATGTTCCATTGCTTCAGGCAGCAGTTTGCTTATTTTATGACTTTAAACTTTCCAAGAATGCACAAAAACAAATCATAGAGTCCCACCAGTCGCCAGCAGCAGCAGCCCACGTGGGACAGCAGTCCCGTTTTGATGTACAGACATACCTTGATAAATGTGGACCATACGTCTGTAGTAAAGACGCCTTCTCAAAATGACTCTTTTCTCTGCAATCGACCGCTGCGAGTATTTTCTTCAAAGTGCATCGAGGTTTTAAAAGTGAAACTGCGTCCATGGTTCCCTCCGTCCAGGTTCAAAGCTGATGTAAACATGGACCACCAGCTGGGTCCCCGGCTGCTCTTCAGCGCTCGCACCCTCAACACGCTGGTGGTGTGTCCTCTCTACATCAGCGCGGCCTACCACCACCTCCACTGCTTCCGGCTGCTGCTCCAGGCCGGCGCTCAGCCCGACTTCAACTACACGGGGCCCGTCTGCCGAGAGGCTCTGTCCCGCGGCCTGGCCTCCTGCCTGCTGGATGCCGTGCTGCGACACGGATGCGAGGCGGCCTTCGTCCTCCTGCTGCTGGACCACGGGGCCGACCCGGCCCTCGTGCCCTGGGACGGATTGGAGCTGGAGGCTCCCAATCGGAGGAAGGTGGATCCGGAGGCGCTCCGGGTCTTCCTGGAGGCGAGGAGTGAGTAACATCTGTGAACACCCAGGCATCAGTGAGGTCCAGTATTGCTAACCAGTACATGTTGAAGGAAGGGTTGTATACAGAGTTAGTCAGCAGGTACGCAAGGAAAGCACCGCTGCGGCCCGATTACGGTTCACAACTCATTTTTTTAAGGAACTGAAATGTTTTTTAGTTGATTTTTAATTACACTTGAAACAAATGTGTCAAGTGTCAAATTCAGGTTTTTGTTGTTAGTTACAAAATATCCTATCACTGTGCAGTATATAACTCTAATAAATAAATAAGTATACACTTTTTAGAATAAGGTTCCTTTATGCGACCGGTTGATACCTGCCAACAGCGCCTCACTTCTATCCATTAACCACTTTAACCAGCAGCCTTCTGCGGTTTCATGACGTGCACCATTGGTCCTTTTCTGATCAGACATTTTGACATTCTAAAGTAGACACAGGTTAAGAATTAACAATGGTTCAATTATATTCAAAAGGAGCTGTATTTAACATGAATATAGCAGCAAACAACTGTTATATATTTAAAGATGTAATGGAGTAACGTCAGCCTGAGCGGGCCGGCTGTGCCTGCTTTTAAGTGCATGTTAGTGCATGTTAGTGCATGTTAATGCATGTTAGTGCATGTAAGTGCATGTAAGTGCATGTTAGTGGATGTTAGTGCACGTGAGGCCACTGCTCTCATATGTCATTGCTGTAGTTCGCACTGTTAGCTCCGTTAGCTCTGTTAGCTCCGTTAGCTTTGTTAGCTCCGTTAGCTCCGTTAGCTCTGTTAGCTCCGTTAGCTTCGTTAGCTCCGTTAGCTCCGTTAGCTCCATTAGCTATGAGCCGCCGGCTTGCCGTCGACATGTTGAGAGCTGTTGAGAGGCAATCAAAATTCTCCTCAGAGTTGTGCATGCTGGCTCAGTGTCGCTGTTGTGACACGTGAATAGAGCCGAGCCATCATGTATGTTATTAGTGACGCGTGTGTTTTTCTTAAATATAAATGCCGGCTGAGTAAAAGGTCCATATGGTATGCTATTTGGTTAAATAAACATAAACTCTGAATGTTTTACAGTAAATGAGTTTGTCGAGTTGAAACACGACTGCCTTTACATGCCACTTAACCCTTAATGCATCTTATACATTATGTCTCACCATTGTTCACAGCTCTGACATCACTAACAACACGTCTGGCAAGGCAACATGTGAAACGGTTCAGATCTAGTGGAGCTGATTGGTTTCATCGCGCGCTATAACGAACCCGTCCCGGATTTGATTCTGGCCTTTGGACCTGTGCTGCATGTCACACCCTCTCTTTCTATCTTTGTTACTCTGACATCTGTCAAATAAAAGCTGAGGAGGTCCACCTCTGCTTTGTGTCTTCTCAGGATGCCCTCGCAGGCTGACACACCTGTGTCGCATCAGGATCCGCAGAGCGATGGGCAAACATGGCCTCAGTCACGTACCCTCGTTACCGCTGCCACAACCCATCAAGAACTTCCTGCTTCACCAAACCTGACAACCACCCTTCTCTTCTACAGAGCTCATCCCACCCAAACACAACGCAAACCGGAGACTTTGTGATCCCTGTACGCTAATTGCTAAGCTAGACATTTTTCAAAGTGAAATAATAATGAAATAATAGTCCTATCTTCCTGTTATTGTAATAATGTATTGACATGCCTCTGAACCTATCAGAGGAGGCTTAGTACGTCCTGGCTTGTGGAAGCTATACGTGTGTCCTGTTTGACTTGTGACTTCCTGGATCACTGGATCTGTTCAGGTCCTGCTTCAAGCAGCACTTTCCAGCTTAAAAGCCATACTGAGCATGTCATTGTGTGAGAAGCTATGACTTAGCATGCCATGTATTAAATATCCCATTCAGAGGGAAACAACAACAACAACATAAAACAGATAAATGAGATGTGAGTAAACTTGATTTCAGGTCTTTCACCGACTCAGCAGAGTGAATGAAGATTGTGCAGCAGCCCTGTATTCTTAAAGGTTTCCCACTGGATATCCAGAGCATTGATACAGCAGCAAACAGCTACTGTCTGTGAAGACTTGGTGCAGTAATGTGTACCTGAGCAGAGGGTGAAGGTGTGAGTTCTTATCAGCTGTTCCTTGCTTTAATGACATCGCCGGGCCGGCCGTTAGACGTGAAGCATCACGTGAGCGTGCCTCACTGCCGCTCTGCAGCGCTCTCATACAGCGGCTTGTTGCCGATGCATAGCACCCGCCCTCCGGCACCACCCCCACCCCCAGGTAAACGGTGTTCGCTCTGTGAGCACTTTCGCCCTTGTTGGCACTGTTAGCACTGTTAGCTGCGAGCCGCCGGCTCAGCCATCGCCATGTTGAGAGGCGTTGAGAGACAACAGAAATACTGTAAATTCGGTGTGGAGCACCTTTAAGTTTACATGGTAGATCACTGTGTTATAAGTGATCACAGTGTGAAGTACGAGGATAAAGAAGTCCCATAGATTAGATTCATATTCTGCTTCTTTTCATGAGTTAAGCACTTTCATTTTGTCATTTGGTGCTGGGTGGAGACAGATTCTCATTTTATCCATGTTATGTGCCTTAACATTGACTTTTGGAAAAAGGCCTCGAAAATTGATCAGACCAGAAATACTAAAATAAAACTGTAGATATTTAATGAGGAAAAATTAACAAAAGCTTAATATTAAAAGAAATGAAGCTCTTGATCTTAACTGGAAACCGGAGCAGGTACTTGTGTACATGTTACCATCATGTACATAAGTACATGATGGTAGCAGGTACTTATGTACCTGCTACCATCATGTAGAGAACCTGCCCTGCTGACTCATGTTTAACATTTCTG
Source organism: Cebidichthys violaceus (assembly GCF_023349555.1). Classification (NCBI taxonomy): domain Eukaryota; kingdom Metazoa; phylum Chordata; class Actinopteri; order Perciformes; family Stichaeidae; genus Cebidichthys; species Cebidichthys violaceus. The sequence goes on from NW_027176328.1 coordinate 43,847, forward strand.
TGAATGAATCGTTTTCATGATGATGAGCCTGTAGGACATCATGTATCCTACAGGCTCATGTCCGGGGTAGTGACGTGATGAAGGTGGAGGTGAGCAGACTGCCCCTCTGTGGATATTGAAGAAGAGACGTTCTTTATTCAAACCAAATATCTTAAGATGAAGAGACAGCTGGGACGGCTGAGCAGGTCGTTGTTCAATCACAAGCGGTTAGCGGTTCGATCCCCCTCCTCCTTGAGAGAGAGTTCCTCCCTTTACACTGATCCTAAACGCTTCAGAGGGTTTAAATGCAGAGCTCAAGTTTCATAGATGTGACAATAACAATGAAGTTAAACTCTAAGAAACAGAAGGCTACAGTAAAGGAGAGGAGGGGAAGGGAGAGGAGAGGAGGGGAGGGGAAGGGAGAGGAGTGGAGGAGGAGGAGAGAGGAGAGGAGGGGAGAGGTAGGGAGAGGAGGGGAAGAGGGGAGGGGAGAGAAGAGTAGGAGAGGAGGGGAGGAGAGGAGGAGAGGGGAGAGGAGGGGAGTAGAGGAGAGGGGAGAGGAGGAGAGAAGAGGAGAGGGGAGAGGAGGGAAGGGGAGAGGAGGGGAGAGGAGAGAAGGGGAGGAGAGGAGAGGAGGGGAGTAGAGGAGAGGGGAGAGGAGGGGAGGGGAAGAGAGGGGAGGGGAGAGGAGAGGAAGGGAGAGGAGAGGAGGGGAGAGGAGAGAAGGGGAGGAGAGGAGAGAGGAGAGGAGGGGAGTAGAGGAGAGGGGAGAGGAGGGAAGGGGAGAGGAGGGGAGGGGAGAGGAGAGGAAGGGAGGGGAGAGGAGAGGAGAGGAGAGGAAGGGAGAGGAGGGGAGAGGAGAGGAGAGGAGAGGAAAGGAAACTAAACTAAACTAAAGAATGTGACTTCATCATTATTTCATTAGTGAACAACAATCCATGCTTGAAGTGACAGCTTTGTGTGTCACATGAAGTCTCTAGATGGCACTGTCTTCCTTTCAAGTGAGGCAGACGTCTCAATGTCTCCCAACATCTCTCCTTCCCTCACTCCCTCACTCCGTCTTTCCTCATTTCTCTTCCTTTCCCATCTCTGACCTCTGTCTCTCTCGTTCTTTCTTCTACCTCTTCTTCTTTTCTCTCTATCCGCCTCTTCTGAGTTTGCTTCAGAGTATTCAGCCGTGGACCTCAGCATGTCTCCTCAAGAGCCTCATCCTTTCAGAACTCATTTAAGCAAGTCTTTCATTAGCAGAGCACACACACACACACACACACACACACACACACACACACACACACACACACACAGAATCAACCCCTTCTCAGAGTGAAGAGATTGGACAGTTTGGTAAACCACTATCTTCTGTGGGGAGTTTCCATTGAAGAGACTTCTCTTTCAAGTGAAATGTATTTGACGTCACCATGTATTGAGGAAGGCACCCTGCAGAGTTATCAGAGGGTTTCACATGAAGAGCTTTATTCCACGGTGAGCAGCACCGTGGAACAATGATAGCACAAGATAACACACTCACTCCGGCTCAATGCTGAACATCAGCACATGATGTGTTATTGGCTGCTTTGTGCATGAAAACCTCAAATCATGATCAGCGTTAGCAGTATTTAAACACTTCGTTGTTCATGCTTTTGCAACAAAGGGGAAACGGAGACGGTAAAAGGTTTATTTGTCCAGAAAGTCCCTGGCCGCCTGGAAAAGCTGAATGGTGCGGTTCATTCCGAGCTTTATTTGTGCCGCAAGCTGCAATCAACATCTCAACAGCCTCGGCTGATATCACCGCAGTGTTCCGCTTAAAGTGAGCACCGGCATGCAAAGAGATGTTTAATGCAGTGCAGCTCACTTCATGAGGCAACCACAGCTTTTGGATTAAAGGTTGTTTTCATATAAAATCTGCATGGTGTTTGTGTGTGTGTGTGTGTGTATGTGTGTGTGTGTGTGTGTGTGTGTGTGTGTGTGTGTGTGTGTGTGCGCGCGCTTATGGTGTTTGGTGAACAAAATATAGACCCTGTTTGTGTAAAGGAGAGTAAAAGTTGTGTTTGTTTGGATGAAAACTGGCGTTTGCTCTGTTTACTGTCAGCTGTAGTTCCTCCACAGATCACTCTGCCTTGTTGTCAGGCGGCCTGCTCTGCTGAGTGGCCCGTTACATTCGGTAATTGCCACGTGCTTTAATTTGAATGATCTCATTCCTCAGGCGTTCCGGAACTGTCGGTTTCCTCCAATGACCGCATTGCTGAGTGTTTACCGCACACACACGCACACAGGTATTCTGAGCCGGTGCTATCCAAGATCTATCGAGTTCAACCTCCTTTTTTCTCTCCTTTCTCATGTGTCACACTACAGCAAGCACAGTGGGACATAAAGCAGTTTAACGTGACTCACAGAGATGACATTAAACAAGCCTGTTTGAGCTTGTGTCATAAATAATAATTAATTGAACAGGAATGGTTGGGTTTGGATGACGAAGCATGAAAATATTGATAATTTTTACCTGCCGTGACATTGGTATTAATTTCTCAAAGTCAAGGATGCTTCCTGGTAGAACAGGTTCTTTTTTACATTACAGTCATTTAGCAGACGCTATTATCCAATTGACTTAAAATTCAGTAATTTTGGGGTTGAGTGTCTTGCTCAAGGACGCACAGTGTCTAGTGGAACTGAAGCCGAGGATCGAACCGCCGACGCTCTGATTGAAAGGCGGCCCTGATCTCCACTTAGCCACAGTCACTTAAACGTTTGCTATCTAAAAAACCTTCAGGGAACTTTTCCTAGAGATTATCTTAAGAACCTTCAGGGAATGTTGAATAGTCCAATAGTTGGAAGTCTTGTGGTCCGTTTATATTTAAATGGTGTCTGTAGCTGAACGTTTACAGAAGTAGTGGAATTGAAAGTGGAATAGGTTTAAAGGGATTTGAAGATTCTTTCATTTGAAGTTGCATTGTAAAACAAATGTGTAATAAGATAAGTGTGAACATAAGTGTAAACATAAGTATAAATATAAGTATAAAAGTTGGAAAACAGTTGAATGAAGGGATGTCATACTATACTATGTTCTTTTGATGAATGTTTAATGACGTACTATACTATGTTCTTTTTATGAATGTTTTATGACATACTATACTATGTTCTTTTTACGAATATTTTATGACACACTATACTATGTTCTTTTTATGAATGTTTTATGACATACTATACTATGTTCTTTTCATGAATGTTTTATGACATACTGTACTATGTTATTTTTATTAATGTGTTATGACATACTATATTATGTTCTTTTATTGAATGTTTTATGACACACTGGACTATGTTCTTTTTATTAATGTTTTATGACATACTATACTATGTTCTTTTCATGAATGTGTTATGACATACTGTACTATGTTCTTTTTATGAATGTTTTATGACATACTGTACTGTTGTTTTTATGAATGTGTTATGACATATTGTAGTGTTCTTTTTATGAATGTTTTATAACATACTGTACAATGTTCTTTTTATGAATGTTTTATAACATACTGTACTATGTTCTTTTTATGAATGTTTTATGACATACTGTACTATGTTATTTTTATGAATGCTTTATGACATGCTATTCTATGTTCTTTTTATGAATGTTTTATGACATACTGTACTATGTTCTTTTTATGAATGTTTTATGATATACTATACTCTTCTTTTTATGAATATTTTATAACATACTGTACAATGTTCTTTTTATGAATGTTAAATGACATACTAAACTATGTTCTTTTTATGAATGTTTTATGACATACTGTACTGTTCTTTTATGAATGTTTTGTAACATACTGTACAATGTTCTTTTTATGAATGTTAAATGACATACTAAACTATGTTCTTTTTATAAATGTTTTATGACATACTGTACTGTTCTTTTTATGAATGTTTTATGACATACTATACTATGTTCTTTTTATGAATGTTTTATGACATACTGTACTATGTTCTTTTTCCGAATGTTTTATGACACACTATACTATGTTCTTTTTATGAATGTTTTATGACATACTGTACTGTGTTATTTTTATGAATGTTTTATGACATACTATACTGTGTTCTTTTTATGAATGTTTTACGACATACTGTACTATCTTATTTTTATGAATGTTTAATGACATACTGTAATATGATTTTATTTATGACATTTTAATGACATACTGTACTGCTATTTTTATGAATACTTTATTACATACTGTACTATGTTATTTTTATGAATGTTTTATGATATACTGTACTGTTATTTTTATGAATGTTTTATGACATACTGTACTATGTTCTTTTTATGAATGTTTCATGACATACTGTACTATGTTCTTTTTATGAATGTTTTATGACATACTATATATAGATTGGTGCAGGAATGACTCCTAAAACCTGGACATTTGGAAGCCTTTTGTTTTTAATGGGTGTTTAGTTACATCCCTGAAATAAAGTCTAGGGTTAACAAAAGCTGAAGATATTTTAACAAACCATATTTCTCTTGGCAAACTATGCCATGATTTTTTGGGCATACTATATTATGACATAGTATTTGTGATGCATCATAACATTCTTTACAAAAACGTATTCATTTTTAATGACATACTATACTATGACTTTAAATTAGATGTTACTACATACTACAGTAAACATAAAGCTTTCATTTTAAAATCCTAGTGTTCATTTCATATTTCGTATACACTGTCTATGGAGTATTGTATCTGTGGAGAGGTTTTGAAGACTCCAGGCCTTTTCTCAGATTTGTTGTTGTGCCTCTGGACTCACATTTTAATGTTCAACTAGAGATTCTATCTGCACCAACATCCCCGAGAGGACCGACACCAGAAAAATTAACCAATAGAAAATGGTGGTTATTTATATATTGATGCAAATACGGTAAAGCACGGTAAAGATCATAAATACAAGTGTTGTTTAATCACATGACTGCAGCATTTTATATGTTCATCCTTTGACTGCATTGGTGGTGGCTCCCTACATATTTTTAGTTGCACAGCAGCCACGGGGCCCCCGAGGCCCCCACTGGCGTTCATGAACCACCACCTGTCCACCTGTCACTGACTCACAGAGGCTTTGACACACCGCAGGACTCGCCCACAGAGCGGGCGTGCCAGTGGGTGAGAAAATAAGAGAGGAGGCATACCGCGGTCAACAGAGCATCCTTCGGTTCCTCCTCCAGCGGCTCGATTAAAGAGACGGGTTGTGCTAATGGCTGCCTGGCTCTCAGACCACAGGAGAGGACACATCACAGATACCTCAGCCCAGAGAGGGGAGAGGAACTCTGCCTGTCTAAACACATCTTTAAGGTCTGTTTTGGGCTTGGTCTCCCTTCAATCAGATACACTTCCTGGTCAATCAACTCCAGGGGTTGATTCTTTTCAAAAGGTTGAACGCTGATACATTCATATCCCATCCAAGGTTTTAAAGCCTTTGTCATCATTCGGCTCACATATTAATTTGGAATTCAGTGAACTGACTGCAACTATGTGACAACCAACAAATGACACCGGACACATGTTGCACATCATCCCATTAGATGGCTGAGCTATTACTTTATCACTCAATATAATTATAACATTCGATAATTTTTTTATTAACTATGAACAATAATTATACTTAGGTCAAACTTGTTGACCTATACAGTAGTTAGCAGACCACAATGAAACATGTTGTATCTGTATCTGTCATGTTGGAGGTGTTCTGGGTGAAGTTCTAGGTAATAATCCACTTTTATGACATCACATTCATACATCAATGTATACAAACCATAACAAACAGTTTACATCAGTTCCTGTGTATCAATAAAAACACTGCCTCCGCCTTCTCTTTCAGGTCAAACACTGAAACAACCTCTCACAGCGCTGGAGATGACTTCTACAAACGTAAATCAAGTCACCCTTCACACACACACACACACACACACACACACTCACACGCACACTCACACGCACACACACACTCACACATTCCGTTTGCTGGGACTCTAGAAAAAGCACCAGAAACCAAAGGAGCCGCACACTCCTCCATGGAATTCACTGAGGACAGGATGTTGGCTTCACAGTCACGCAATGCTGCACTCATCCAGCCTATACTCTCTATTCCCATTACACATTATATCATCATGTATCTGTACCAAATGCTAAACACTGCCAGAATGGATCAAGACCTTGTCATTGTTATTCTGTTTCTTTAATTTATTTGACAATTTCTAATGTCACTGTCATTTAGTGTGTTTTTTCTCGTCTCATGCGATTGTGCTGGAAACAAGAGCAAATGTCTCACACCACATGGAGAATGCTGCACTCATTTAAGTTAAACCAGGTTTTATGTTTCAGTGACTTTCTGAAGTGTTAGAGTGCAGTTTTGCTGTTGCCAAACCTATTTCCCTTAAAGTCCTTTTGTTAACTCTTCTGGCTCTTGCTAGAAGATCTGGGAAGCTGCTTATCAGTGGAGGAAATACTCGATTTGATGTGGTGCTCCGCTGTGGCCTCGCAGCCAAACCTGTAGAGGCAGAAACGTGCAAACTGCTCGCAGATTTAAAGTGTAAGCCTCAGCATGGCATTTAAAACATATATTATATAATATATTTAACATTCTTCATGCTACATTCATATTGTTCAGTTCATTGATCCCTCCACCACAATATTAAACAAGTCCTCTGAATGAATCAGTCAAAGGGAAAGCAGTGTTACCAGCGCATTCCCATCAGTTCAAATATCACAACCAGTTATTTTTGCAACTTTCCAACAACTGACAATCCAACAACTGGCCAGGTGTGAAAGTAAAGGCCCCTTCATGCTGTGTCATTTTTGTAAGTAGATCTGATTTGGACTTGGCGCCCAAAAACATCCTGCTGCAAAATTCTGACAGCATGAAAAATGATGCAGGCGAAAGAAAAAAGAAGTTTGTGGGAAAAGAAGACGACCTGCTGAGCTGTGGCAGCAACGCTGATCACTCCGTTTTCTTTTATCTTTTTAGCTGCAGCTACATTGCATAACCAGGCAAATCGATATTGAAATGTCTTACTCATATTGTGACCAAGATTTTATTAGCTCTCCATTTTTTAATTATTGCCGTTGCACAGTTAGAAGCTCCTGAAGGCCTCGTACAAGTACTTATGACACTTTTCATTTGGTGTATGTGTACATTTTGAATATTTAATTAAACACAAATGTATTCATACCTACATTATAAGCATAACATAATTTGAAAATAATTAAGTAATTGAACCAGATTTTGACTCAGGGACCTCCGGGGCCACAGACTTGGGGCAGTTGCCCAATATGTACAGTTGGTAATCTAGCCTTGGGTCCTAGAGGGTTTAACTGTGTAGACGCATCTGCTCTGTAAGTCAAAAACCTCCTCACACTCTATCATAAAGAAAGAATACATGTTATTATCACTGTTTTCCAAAGTGTTAAACGTGTGAAGCAGCTGATTTGGTGGAGAGTACCTCTGTACTCTGTATTGTTATATTTAGATGGTCTGTGCTGTCTTACTGCACAGTAGAGAAAGTGCGTCACTGTCAGCCCCCCCACACCAAGAGATCAAGTGCTGTTGTTTTGCGTCAGAGACGTCTCCTCTCTCGGGGGAGCCGGGCCCCGTTTTCCATGCCCGCAGGTTCCAGCTCTGGTGTGGGGTTCCCAAGGCCTCAGGAAAACCCAGTTTACAACATTCCCACAGTGGTGACCACCGAAAGACTCTCTTCCTCTTCTCCCCTCTTCTGCTGAACTGGGCTTTCTTTTTGCCCTTGTTGTTGTCAGGCAGCGGTTTGGGGAGCTGCCCAATGGTTCCTGGTTCATTTAGTGAAGGGGACAAGGAGGAGGGGGAAGAGGAGGAGACACACAGTACCCCTACCCCTACCATACACACACACACACACACACACACACACACACACATACAAACTCTCCTAACCACGGGATCTTCTCAGTGGCGGAAAATCCTTCCCATGAGCGGTCCGGCTCTACGGAAGTAATTAAACATGGGTAGTTTGGTGTAATGGACGTTGTCATGCTGCCATTAACTGATCCCTAGGCTCACAAACTCAGATACACAACATAATGTTAGTAGCCTACTGATAAGCTTAAAAAGACTATTTATACTTAAATGTTCTGTTTTGACATGTAGCAGAGCAACAATCAGTCCACATGCTAGCAGGTTCATCTCAGTATTTAGGAATGGAAGCAGACATAATATTAAGATAAATCAGTGAAGACTGACGTGAATGACATAATAGAAATAGTCCACTACTACTACTAGTAAAGCACAGCTGAGGCTGGTGGGATGTTACTAGTTGAGCAGGTATTTAGTCGTAAACCAATTAGGCTACTGGACACAGTTAAATTCTGACATGAAGAAGCATCAGGGATCACCAGACCTATGAGGGAATGTGGATATCTGTACCAAATCCCATTTTAAACCAATCAATAGTTGTCAGTCCGAACCAAATTTGGGGACAGACCGATAGCCATAGAGCCACACACTGGCATGACTAAAACTACAAACAATTTAGAAACATAATTGTATTTTTTTGTATCAAATATTTTAGTGTTGCTACACTCATCTGCTTGATTCAAGCTCTCATTCCAGCAATGAGCTGATGATCCTTCATAAAGCCTTTACCTTATATGAAGTATTATATGATTAACAGGGCAGCAAGAACAGAACCAGACCATCAGGTTCCATGTCCACTTCCTCCTGTCCCACAATCACTGCTAACAAATAATTGTTAATATGAGTTATTTTGCCATCTGTGACTTTGGTCTGTCAAACATACACTTAATCTTCTCACTGATTACTGACTCAGTTTCTAGCTTCATTGTTCTTGAAAGTCAGAGCATGAGAGAAAAGCTTTAGCATACATGCAACATGGATACTTCACGCAAACATGAGGGAACTAAGTAAGTACAAGAGCCAAGTAACAGACTGAGACAGTAATTACAGAATGACTTGACATTCTTACTACCCTTGCCACATTTCACGTCTCTTCTGGAAAACAGTCAAATTAAGCCTTTACTTTTATAAGTAAAGATTTTATTCAATATTGACAACCATATACTCCTTAATTATATCAATAAAGCTGAAGGAATTCTCTGTGTGTGCTGTGCTAGAACACTGATTGAGTAGTTTATAGAGCAAGATGGCGTTAAAAGAGGAAATGTGCTTCCTGACTTGCAGTTGGGATCCAAATCTGTGGCATTACAGTTTGGCCGAGTAGAGACAGAGTAGAGACAATCTTGCGTTGGGATCATACTGGTTGCTAAATCAGGCTAGGTGCATAAAGTGGCAGTGCCAATGGTAACTTCCCCACTTCCTAATTACCTACTTCCAGCATATGCAAATCTTTCAAACAACTACACATCTGCAAAATTTCATTACATTTTGTGGTCAAAATATCTGTCCAGACACATACCTACACAGATTCACAAGATGAAAACAATACCAGAGTCATTGTCTTAAGTGGTACAAATGTCATAAAAAGTCAAAGTATGTCATAAAAATGTAAAAGTAAGGGATCTCAAAAACAATGTTGTAACAGAGTCAGAGTATATATAGTGATCAGAATGCCATAAAAAGTCATAATATAATATGTCATAATGTTATAAAAAGGTAAAAGTATAGTATGTAGTAACATCTTATTTAAAGTCATAGTATACGTCATGATACATCACAAATACTATGTCATAATTTAGTATGCCCAAAAAATCATAGTATAGTTTGCAAAGAAAAATATGGTTTGTTGTTCAAAATGTTAAAATATCTTAAGCTGTTGTTAACCCTAGACTTTATTTCAGGGATGTAACTACACACCCGTTGAAAACAAAAGGCTTACACATGTCCAGGTATTAGGAGTCATTCCTGCACCAATCTATAGTATGTCAAAAAAAATTCATAAAAAGAACATAGTATAGTATGTCAAAAAACATTTATAAAACGAACATAGTATTATATGTCCTGAAATATTCATGAAAAGAACATAGTAGAGTATGTCATAAAAAATTCATAAAAAGAACATAGTATAGTATGTCAAAAAACATTCATAAAACGAACATAGTATTATATGTCCTAAAATATTAATGAAAAGAACATAGTAGAGTATGTCATAAAACATTCATAAAAAGAACATAGTATAGTATGTCAAAAAACATTCATAAAAAGAACATAGTATAGTATGTCAAAAAACATTCAAAAAAGAACATAGTATAGATGTCATAAAACATTCATAAAAAGAACATAGTACAGTATGTCATAACACATTCATAAAAAGAACATAGTATAGTATGTCATGAAACATTCATAAAAGGAACATAGTACAGTATGTCATAAAACATTCATAAAAAGAACATAGTACAGTATGTCATAAAACATTCATAAAAAGAACATAGTACAGTATGTCATAAAACATTCATAAAAAGAACATAGTATAGTGTGTCAAAAAACATTCATAAAACGAACATAGTATTATATGTCCTAAAATATTAATGAAAAGAACATAGTAGAGTATGTCATAAAAAGAACATAGTATAGTATGTCAAAAAACATTCATAAAAAGAACATAGTATAGTATGTCAAAAAACATTCAAAAAAGAACATAGTATAGATGTCATAAAACATTCATAAAAAGAACATAGTACAGTATGTCATAACACATTCATAAAAAGAACATAGTATAGTATGTCATGAAACATTCATAAAAGGAACATAGTACAGTATGTCATAAAACATTCATAAAAAGAACATAGTACAGTATGTCATAAAACATTCATAAAAAGAACATAGTACAGTATGTCATAAAACATTCATAAAAAGAACATAGTATAGTGTGTCATAAAACATTCATAAAAAGAACATAGTACAGTATGTCATAAAACATTCATAAAAAGAACATAGTACAGTATGTCATAACACATTCATAAAAAGAACATGGTATAGTATGTCGTAAAACATTCATAAAAAGAACAGTACAGTATGTGATAAAACATTCATAAAAAGAACATAGTATAGTATTCCATTACACATTCATAAAAAGAACATAGTACAGTATGTGATAAAACATTCATAAAAAGAACATAGTATAGTATGCCATTACACATTCATAAAAAGAACATAGTATAGTATGTCGTAAAACATTCATAAAAAGAACATAGTATAGAATGTCATAAAACATTCATAAAAAGAACATAGTATAGTATGTCATAACACATTCATAAAAAGAACATAGTATAGTATGTCGTAAAACATTCATAAAAAGAACATAGTACAGTATGTCATAAAACATTCATTAAAAAGAACATAGTATAGTATGTCATTAAACATTCATAAAAAGAACATAGTATAGTATGTCATAATACATTCATAAAAATAACAGTACAGTATGTCATAAAACATTCATAAAAAGAACATAGAACAGTATATCATAAACATTCATCAAAAGAACATAGTATAGTAAGTCATAACACATTCATAAAAAGAACATAGTACATAATGTCATAACACATTCATAAAAAGAACATAGTACAGTATGTCATAAAACATTCATAAAAGAACATAGTACAGTATGTCATAAAACATTCATAAAAGAACATAGTACAGTATGTCATAAAACATACATAAATAGAACATAGTACAGTATGTCATAAAACATTCATAAAATAACATAGTATAGTACAGTATGTCATTAAACATTCATAAAAATAACATAGTATGGTATGTCATAAAACATTCATAAAAGAACATAGTATAGTACAGTATGTCATTAAACATTCATAAAAATAACATAGTATGGTATGTCATAAAACATTCATAAAACGAACATAGTACAGTATGTCATTAAAATGTCATGAATAAAATCATAGTATAGTATGTCGTAAAAGAATTCCATAAGAAAGTTAGACTAAGAAACAATAAAAACGCCAAAGTTGAGTGTACCATTAAAATGCCATGAAAAGTCATAGAAATGTATTGTACAGCATAGTACGTCATAAAAACATTTACATTAAAAATTTAATAAAAAGTCATAGTATGTAAAAAGAAAAGTCAATAAAAAGTCAAAGTATATGTCGTAAAAATGTAAAAGTAAGGTATGTCGAAAACAATGTAACAGAGTCAGAGTATATATAGTGATCAGAACGCCATAAAAAGTCAGAGTACTGTATATCATTGATATGAGAAAGAAGTCATAAAATAATATGTAATTTCAAAGTATAGTATGTCGCAACATCTCATAAAAAGTAATATTATAGTATGTAGTAATATCTCATAAAAAGGCCTGGTCTGCAGTTACAGCATAGGTCAGACGATGACTGTATGTCAGAAGAGGACGTCGTCACCATGAGGTCACCAACTGGTTTGTGGCCAGTCGATTTGAAGCCTCGAGTTTGGCTGTCGCCTTTGCTTTTTGCAACCAGTAGTCACACAAGAGGGGGGAGCTAAGTAATCCAACGCTGAGTAAGAAAAAATTCAACAATTAACTTTCATGAAGTGAAAATACACTGTGAAGAGTTCTAAAGTTAAATTACAGCCAACTCCCAGACTAGACAACGCTGTGGCAGCAACCTATCTATCAGAAGCTAGCTAAGCTACGCTATGGTCTATTCTACTCTATAGATAGGACCATCATTCACTCAATGAACATCCTGCTGTATTGAAGAAGACTTGAAACTAGAGATTGAGACCATAAACTCATGTTTACAATGTTTACTGAGGGAATAACTAATAATTACTGAATTACTGATCAAAATAAATCAAGGGAGAAGTGATTTTCTCAGAGACTTCTATACAATAAGACTTATTTTTGCATCCTGCCATTAGAGAGAATGCAAGTTCAAGGCACCTCAGCATTGTCATCCCTTTTCAGACACAGCCGCAGGACTGACACTGAGATTGGATTTCTTTAAGTGGACATTATGATTGTCAATATAAATGTTGTGATGAAGATTCTGCATTCACAGCTAGAGATCACAGGGTAAGGTCTGAATCTGCTGCAGGTGTTCTAATGTGTGTACATGTGGTTCTGTGCAATAATCAGCCTTCCATGGTACAGTAGGATTTGCTGCTGATTGCTTTTGTGAATATTCAGTTTGGTCTTTGTTGGAAGATGGATGTAGGAAACAGGCCTGCTGTGGTCACAAAACGAACCACATAAACATTTCAGGTTCTGATCCTGTTTTATTTATCACAGCTCACATCCGCATCCTATGGTAATGGCCGCCACATTTCTTGGATGAAAGGGTATGACGTGTTTGCATGTGCCAGGAAGTTGTTGATAGGCTGAATGTGTGTTTGTACAAAGAAATATGAAAGGTGTCAGATGGAGTGTGTGTACAGTTTGAGTCTATATAGATTGTTTGTAGAGGGTATACTATGTGCTTTGGTCTGTCTATGGCTGTTTCACATGCAATGTGGAGAGCTCTTTTCTTCCTGACACTGTCTTTGATGGACAGTACTGCTGCCAGATATGTGTGTGTGTGTGTGTGTATATATGTGTGTGTGTGTGTGTGTGTGTGTGTGTGTGTGTGTGTGTGTGTGTGTGTGTGTTTACCCTGTCAAATGTGTCCCACATGTGGGTGAAGGTCTTAAGCTCGTACATACTTCCTCTCCTCTACACTAATACCTGCCACCACCGCAGTGGAGCTAAATAGTGTTTGCCAAATACATTTTGAGACGATTGAACAGCATGATTGCATTTTTCACAGGGACAAAATTCAACACAAACGACATGACAAAAGGTATTTGTTCTGACGTGATAAGTGACAGCCTAGCATATATTGTGTTTCTGCATGTAATGATGTGTTCTACTGCGTTGTTGTTAACTGAGATTTCAAAAGTTAATAGCAGCTGAAAAGCTCCATTATGATTGTCATATGGCTGCTTATATAAGCGTTTAAAATGGATGCATTATTACATTACAGTCATTTAGCAAACACTTTTATCCAGAGCGACTTATAATTCAGTATCTATCTACACACCGCAGACGCAGCTATGGGAGCAATTTTGGGGTTAAGTGTCTTGCTCAAGGACACATTGACATGAGCTGGGAATTGAACCACTGACCCTTTGATTGAAAGGCGGCCCTTTCCCCACTTATCCACGGTCACCCCGCCATTATGTATGAAACGTGTAAAATAATACATACCTTTTAGTATCAGTACTATCTCACAATGACCCATGTTTGAAGTGCAAACAAAAGTCTTAAGAAATGGTGGCGTGATATTGATTTTTCTAAGCTTTTAAAATGTCAAATTCCTCTTTAAAAAACTCCAATTTAACTACTCATCACTTGAAATGCTCTCTTCATATCGATGCAACCTTCTCGTTCCTCTGTAAGAGATGCTGGGGTACCACAGGGCAGTGTGTGCTGGGGTACCACAGGGCAGTGTGTGCTGGGGTACCACAGGGCAGTATGCTGGGGTACTACAGGGCAGTGTGCTGGTGTAGCACAGGGCAGTGTGCTGGGGTACCACAGGGCAGTATGCTGGGGTACTACAGGGCAGTGTGCTGGGGTACCACAGGGCAGTGTGCTGGGGTACTACAGGGCAGTGTGCTGGGGTTCCACAGGGCAGTGTGCTGGGGTTCCACAGGGCAGTGTGCTGGTGTACCACAGGGCAGTGTGCTTGGGTACCACAGGGAAGTGTGCTGGGGTACCACAGGTCAGTGTGCTGGGGTAGCACAGGGCAGTGTGCTGGGGTAGCACAGGGCAGTGTGCTGGGGTACCACAGGGCAGTGTGCTGGGGTACTACAGGGCAGTATGCTGGGGTACCACAGAGCAGTGCGCTGGGGTACCACAGGGCAGTATGCTGGGGTACCACAGGGCAGTGTGCTAGGGTACCACAGGGCAGTGTGCTGGGGTACCACAGGGCAGTGTGCTGGGGTACTACAGGGCAGTATGCTGGGGTACCACAGGGCAGTGTGCTAGGGTACTACAGGGCAGTATGCTGGGGTAGCACAGGGCAGTGTGCTGGGGTACCACAGGGCAGTGTGCTGGGGTACCACAGGGCAGTGTGCTGGGGTACCACAGGGCAGTGTGCTGGGGTACCACAGGGCAGTGCGCTGGGGTACCACAGGGCAGTGTGCTGGGTCAACTTGACTTTGTGACAACAATAATACAAGTGAACATGACTGAAAGTCTTAGTTGTGATAGTCTATGTTCTGCATGCTACATATTTACTGTGTGACTATTTATATTACTGCTTGGATAAAACATCACTAAATAATACCAAAAGAAACACATTCATAAAACAAAAACAACAACAAAAATGTTATTTTTCATAGCACTTGAAGCAGATGGTAATAAAACCACATAGCATGGCAAACCCTCATCGTGGCTGTGAAAGCTCATTTGGTTGTGGCTTGTTGTTTATACTCACTGCCTGTCTGTCTCCATCACAGTTTTAAGGAATCAAACTGTCACCACATGTCAGCTAAACATTTTGGGATTTCTGTGGACAGTAGTTTGACTGAACGTCCCCAGGGCTTCATACAGAGACCTTTATGTCCATTGCTTCTCTCACATTGTGTCTTTAGTGAGTGTGTCTTTTATTTGGATACAAATAAAAAGACTGCAATGGTAAATTAATTTTGAGGGGTGATTGCTGTGAATAAGCAATTTTTTTTATGTTTTACACTGTATATGCCATGGCTGGATGAATCCCTTAATCTGCGTTGATGATGTCACTATAATCCAGGTTCTCTGTTTTACTGCAGATCTATAGTGTACTTAGTGTTCGCACCATCACAGACTGCTCTCTGTATCAGTGCAAGTCAACAGTCGTGGATCTCCTTCAGACCAGGGCAGACGCATGTTATCTCATGCCAATCTACATCACTCTAGTTGAACCATGACACCGAATGGTCCAGTGCTTTTCTCAGCGTTGTAAAGAACATTCTCATGAAAAGCTCCATGCAGCAGGTGTTTGAAAGGAAACAATGCGTGTTGTTAATATTCCATCAATGTCTCAAATCCTTTTCTCAGATGCTCTTTGCCAAGTTTGTCAACAAAGCACACCTAATTAAATGTCTTAAAAAGATATGTACGAGGAGAAAGAGACTTAAATATATATATATATATATATATATATATATATATATATATATATATATATATATATATATATATATATATATATATATTTAACTACCCCGAGGAGCACTTTGGTGTCTTGCGCACTCAGGAAGGATGAAAAAGACTTACACACACATCAATTATCAACACATTGCAACTCCAAACTTTTCAAATACGATGCCTGGACAGCGGCCCTGAGCTTCAAACTATGACGCTCTAGGTTCCCACGTCACCTGTCAGGGACGGTCTGTCAGTTTCTACCGTTACCTGCATAGTGTCTTTTCAAAATAAAATTCCGTTTTCACAGGAAGTTAGGTTGAGGAAAAAAAAAACATTTTGCTATATGTTTAGGTAAAGTGCCAGTAGACCTAAATTTGACTAACAACTCACACAACTAGCGAATGACGTGACTAACGTCTACTTTAAGTGTTGCATGGGACACGAACTGTGGTGTCCTGCATGAAAGTCCTGTTTGTTTGATTGTTTGTTGCAATAGACAACATGAAATAGACAAGAAGACTGGTAGGAAGTGACCACAAAAGAGGAGAACATCATCACCTCGGCTTCACCGGCTTCTTGGTTCAGACATCCACACAGCACAATGACTAAGTCTCATCACACAGCATGTTATTTCATATCAGCGCATATTAATCAATATATTTTTAATCTAGTTCATTACAGTATATAGAAAGCTTTGTAAGACAAACGAGAGCAAAGATAAGAAGCAGAAAACTCTTTGACTGGACTCTTGTGTGCCCCGGTTCATTCCAGGTTAAACTAAGGACGATCAAGTCCCATCCTCAGGACTGGACGTGAGCATCCCTCACCCCTCCTCCCCTCCCACCGTCCCATCCTTCGGCCTAATTCAAAGCATCTTGTGGGGTGGCTGCAGCAGAGAGAAGGATGTGGCTGAGGCAAATAAAAGGATCATAACAAAAGGATCAAAGCGGTCCTCCAAATCTATTCCGTCTGGACATGCCGGCTTTTGCATGAAACAAAGAGGGTCAAAGACAAGACAGAGAGGGTGATGCAGAGAAAGAAAAGAAAGGGATAGAAAGAAAGAAAAGGGGAGAGGAGGAGGAGAAGAAAGGCCTGAACTCTGTATCTCATGGGGAAGGTCATCTCTCGTGCTGCTGTTTGATTGATGCCCTGCTCCTCCAGTCCAGCTTCTTTATGTCTCTCACTCTTCCAAATGTCGATCACACCCACTCTCTTTCTGCGTAGTGATCAAACAGCTGTGTTGAGACATGCGTTACTCAAACTAGTCATATTCCAGCTCAGTACGTCACGCAGTGTTTGATGGAAAGCTGAAAAACAAGACTGCACAGAATGAACCAGTAAGGTGCCATTGGGTTAGAGTAGGTTGCTCCACCAAATCTTCAGAATTTGATGTCAGTGAGATTATTTTCACGTTTGTATCGTCATCGTAGCTGCATGAGGACGGTTCTGTTGAGTTGTCATAATCCATCCCAAACGTGTTGTTTTTTACACATGTATTATGTACATGTACATGTTAGTGCACTGGATCTGTATTTATGTAAGTATACAAGTTAGACGGACTTTTTTTAACCCTCTAAAGTCATTTTGGTTCATTTTTGGTGACTTTCTATACTTTAGTTTTTATTTAACTGTCCTCACCCCGCATACATGATAGTGTTTTTTTCTTTCAGAACAAACTGTAACTATACAGTATATAGCCGTACAATACTGCCAGAAACCCAAAAAACCGGTAAAATGACACATGCGCCCATACAGATGTACAAAGTGACAATCACTCTAAATGTTACTACAAAACACTTCAAGGTAAAACAAATATTGGTTCACATGTAGCAAAAAAAATAGAGTAATAGAACTTTAATACTGACTATTTTAATTATTTAAATTTAATTTAATTATTAGTCTATTTTAATTTACAAAATAGATTTCCAAAAAATCTCGTGATAATTTTTTGTGGCACCTGTTGTGTTCTTATTTGTCAAACCTTGCACATCTGGCGGTGAAGCAGAATTAACCAAACCAGGCCGGACGTTGTTGTTTACCATCTATTGTGTGTGTGTGTGTGTGTGTGTGTGTGCGTGTGTGTGTGTGTGTGTGTGTGTGTTTACATTTATTTTGCTCTTCTTTTCTCTCTGAAGCTCAAAGAGCCTTCTACATATGAACACAGTTATCATCTAGTTATTAGTAATGAATGTCTGGTTACTGCTATTCTTCCCTGTTTTATCTCCATTAAAAGAAACAGAGCAAGTCAAATCTGCACTCTGCACGAAATGCATATTTAGATCATGATGCATCGATCCTCGCAATTCACATGGTTCTGTCATTTTACAGTCAATTTAAAATGTGTTGAAGAATCCACAACACATTTCCCCAGACATGAAAGAAGGAAGGGGATCGTGCAAAGACACGGGGCGCTGTCACTCGGGCCGCTCTCTGTTTCCAAACAGATCAGAGAAAATTTAGAATTTTGCCTGAAAAACCACAACGTGACCGGTCTCCGCTCCTGCTCCCCCGCCCTTGCAGTTCCCTGGAGGAAAGGAAAATGTGGATTCTCAAAAGTATTATTCCATTCCCAAAAAAATATACACACTACGAACAAGAGTGAGAAATACATATTCCAGATCCATCAGTGAAACCCTCGTGTTTTGATGCAGGCCCTTTGTTTGAGTCTGCTGAGGTGCCAGGTGGCCCTGAGGGATTGGCAGGTTTACAGTAGGGGGGTAAGTGGGGCTGTCGGGACGTCGGGGTGTTTACTGTGTAAAGAGCCACCTCTTGCAAGTCTTTCTGAAACAAAGAAGTCGCTGTGTGACAGTTTAGTGGAAGCTTCCCAGTCACTGTATGGGCCTTTGTAATCACCACAGAAGAACATACCAGCAGAGTAAGTCCATAACTCATCCACACAAACAAACTGTGATGTCGGTAAATGAGGCCGAACTCCAACCCCCGAAGGGTGAGACTTGGCTTTTGTGGTTAAGCTTGATGAAGGCAAACAATGCAGCTGTATGCTGACGAGAGGACGGGACAGGAGACTGGGAGTACACTGCAGCCGGGAAACTTCCCATCAACGCTCCATAGAGGTCAAATGTCTTGATTCCTTATTTTTATGGTACATTGTATTAGTCATATCCCATTGCTGCCGCTGGGTATTTGTGCAATCACTTTGGTGTAACTCGAAGGTGATGACACAAGTTTGGGACGGTTGTTAGTTTGAAGGCTGGGGGATGTTATTGTAGATCACTTGGCTTCATTGAAGGACCGTCCATAGAAGCAATCTGTTAACAATCAACACGGACAATCTATGAAAACCCTGTCTGCTGGTAAGTGGATCAATTCTATTTCTACCATTAGAATCACTTTATCTATACCATATATATATATATGAGACACAAACGTTTAAAAATCTATTCACTGACTCACTCCTAGCATGCTGCCAGCAGTGCTTGGGTGGCCCACGTCAGGGCCCAGATGAATCCTTACGCTGATGTTGTGTTGGACCCCTGTTTTCGGTCTAAACTTATCAGTGTTCGGTTTGACGCGGCTGCCAGAGACCTCACAGGCCACACTTGTAACGTCTGAGAAACTCAGAGGCCGGAGGAAAACCTGGTCAAGGCCATCCGTGACAGCTGGCTCGCCGCACGACCTAAAACAATACACAACGTGTCCCTCCTGACGGCCATCGGTACACACTCGCACAGTCACGGCAGGAGAAGAACACACGCTTGCCCTGACATCTCCAGACAGCGAAAAATAAACGGACAGACGGAAAAAGAAGATACATAATGAATACCAGCAGTCTGGGAGAAAAGGAAAACCGATCTTCTCCATCATATGGAACGATGTCTTTGTGCCGGGTGTCATTGTGGAGCCCTTTCTCACCCAAACACCAGTCCATGCGCAGGCTCCATGAGTGTCATTGGAGAGTTCGCGGCAGGACCATGAAAGCACTCGCCGCAGGTCATTAAAATACCTTTGAGAATATGGGATGCTTATCAAATAATGTGAACCACATTGCTCCGCTTTCCCCCTGCGTGAATGGGGAGTGGATGTGGGGCTGGGTAGATATCTCCACCTTTGTGCTCTTTGAAGTCTGGGTTTTGAAACAAGCGCCTGGGAAAGTGGAAAACTCTACACACAAGTCCAGCAGAGTGCTGGCTTCTGGAAGGGTCGTGACCTGGTTGCGTCTTATGGTGTCTTGTTTCCCCCGTCAGAAAAAAAGCACCATCCACCAATTGAGTGGATGGTGTAAATTCAACTAATGTAGTATAGTACAGATGGGAACACATTTTGCAGCTCAATTTGAACAACAAATCTTCTGTATTTGACATCCTTTCCTGTCTTTTGTTTTAGGCGGTAATTAATGCTGAAATCACTGACCTTAGAGAGCACCAGTAAAAATACCAACCATCGTCTCCCCAATGGAAACAAATGGATGGACATTCAGAAGGAGGAGTTTCCATCTTGGCCTTTTTTTTTTTTCCAGGCTTCAAATGTCCGGCTGATTTAACAAGAAGAGAATACTGGAACAGCTCGTCAGTGTGAGCATTCTATCACTGTGAAATTAAGAAAGTATTACATGATATATTCCAAGAGGTGGTTTTCAAATAGAATTGTCCCACTTGACATTTCTGCACTGCACATTAGTGACTTCACGCCAGTTTGGGTTGACTCCTGCTCCACTCTGGATGTTGAATTCCTTCATGGCGCAGTTTAATCAGGTATTGAGCAAACAGGTCTGGGGTTCAGAGGCCGGACGCCGCTGTCTGTCTTTGACATTCCCCGAGTCTCTGACGGCCACCCCGCCTTAGAATTCCTCCTGCGTGGCTCACGCTCCTCTGCTCTGAGCCAAGCCGGATCCCCTGGGGCCCATCTCCAGGAGGAAATTATTTTTCATTGCCCCTGAAACAGACGACTCTTGCCAGTTTGGCCACGTACCCCTCATGCTCATCTCCGGGTTGTACGGCCGAGCTTCTTCCTGCCCATGAGGGGGCAGCTGTGAGGCCTTCAAGAAAAGCAGGTCACGAGCGGGGCTTCAATCCTCCTCCACTTTAGGCTACGTTGTATATCATCTTACAAGAACTACCCTTACATCTCTAAAACGGTAGGAGCATCCAATCCATCTTCACTGGTCCCTTGAGGAACTCTTGTCAACTTTGATTTGAGACTCAGTGGTTTTATTGTCAAACACGGGTTTAATGTTGTGTTATTACATTTTGTGTTTCCAGTGGTTAGCTTTTGAGACTGGGAAACCCTTACCAAAAATATTCCACTTCAAGTAATCTGTGGTGGCTGAAAATACATTTTGTGTTGTTGTGGTTTCCATCATGAGCCACACACAACGTTGACAAAAGGTTTGTTTTTGAACCGTTTCTGCCAGAGCTGACTCAAATTCTTTTTGATGTTCATCCAATGATTGGGAGGTTTGGGTGTTCGCTCTAATTCGTTGGGTGACAAGTCGTGACTTCTGCTTCGAGAATGCAACGACTCATCGGGTTGGCTAGATGGCTCCGGCGTTTCAGGTGACTCAGCAGGAAATCCACAAGGATATTGATCACAGTGGCTTTCCAAAATGTTTTGCTCATTTCCACGAGACACTCAGAACTACATTCCTCCCACGAGACAGAAGCTCAGAAGAGACAAATGAAAGGAGACAAGGGGCTCAGTGGAGCTTCTGTCACTCAGCATGGTGGTTGTAGTAGCGTCAACACATTGTCATATGGGTTCAAGTATTGTGTGAAATGTAAAAATATTCACATTCTAAGTTGTTTCTCAAATCCTCAGACTTGAAGGGAAATTATGTTTTAACCCTCATCCTACCAAGGACCACAATAGACTACTGTAAGGATCTATCAACAAGTATTTAGTTCTTATTCCTTTTTCTATTTATTTTACTTTATTTTAGGAAAGTTACAGTTATTCTGCATATTGTGTGAAATGAAAATAGAGCACATGAGGATTTACTCGTAATACATTTTACTGTTTTACAAAAACAACAACAATATTTCATTACTAATTATTACAACAACGTATTAGACGTAGATTTAAAGAGGTGGATTATGTCTGTCTCCTTCTGAATGATTGACCCCCCCCCCCAGTTACTGTGTGATTTCATGGCAAACATCGATCTATATATGTTCCATTTCATCTATTAAAACTGCAGTGAGAGAATTTGGTGCTTTTGGCTGGGATTCCCCAGGACACTGGTGTTTAAAGTCTTATTAAAACAGAAACAGAACAACGATGAAGTCATTGGAGACGTCCAGGAATAAGCTTAAAGAACTACTTCCACAATTCGGACTACGTCACTTCCTCTGAACGTCTAATCATGATGTACGTTTAAAGTCCGATGCGTTGCCCCTGACCGAGCTTCAGGATTATGAGTTGGGAGTAATACCGGGTTGGTTTACCAATCTTTTCAGTCTTAAGCTAAGCTAAGCTAAGCTAACCAACTGTAGCTTCAACAGACACAACTGAGGGTGGTGTCGATGTTCTCTTCTAATTCTAGGCAAGAACGGGTACTTCTCAAAATATCAAGTGTTCAAAAGTAATAGTATTATAAAAATGTGAATATAGTGCATCACATTAACTGGATGACAAGCAAATACACACAACAGACTGTAGCTGTTGTCCTACGATGATATCATTGGTTGTCTTTCTGTGACTTCACCTCACTTGGTGTGTGTTTCATTTCATATTGCTGCACTTGTTGATTCTTTCCGTTGTCTCCTTCGTCTCTGTGTCTTTGTTTCCTTCTCTGTTTCATTTATTTTTTCTCTAATTTTTCTCCCCTCTCCTTTTCCTCGTCTAACTGAGGCAGATGGAACACAATCATTTTTCTCCCATGGATGCATTTTCCAGCTCCTGGGAATCTAATTTCCTGTTTCTGCTCCTGTCAAGTGATTGGTGTTTATGTTTAGCAATCTGTTTCTTATGAAACCTTTTTGTCTTTACTCCTTCTCTCCTCTGCCCCGCCACTTCCTCTCTGTCTTTCTTTTTTCAGTTTTGCTCACTATTGTCTATATGAAACGTTCCAAGATTAGCCGACTCAAGGATAAGGGGTTTTAGTCCTTGGCAGCAGATAAACCAGTTAGATGGCAACACCTACAACATGAGCCATTCAATCCAGTCCAAACATCCACGTTGGGAAGGGGTGCGTGCGCTGGTGGTGGGGTTGTCTCAAATGGAAAAAGCGCATTACTCCCGGATGAAGTCAACCTCTTTTTACACTCCACACACTGGAGATTGAAAGCCTGATGAGCTGTTGTTAATTAAGATGGAGTAATGGTGTGCAAACATTGATGCACAAAGAAGGAAAACACATTAGAAATGCACAAAACAGAACCATCCTCAGCTCATGATGTGCTGGTTCCTCTCTTCTTTCTCGCAGTGTACGAATGGAGCATTGAGCCACAAGCTCTTAGATGTTAGAGGTCAACTGTGGTCACACGGCCTCTATGGGAGACGTTCCTCTCCTCTGCCCAGCGAGAGGAGGCTCTCTGTGGAAGAAGACAGGCTGACCTCTGCGGGATCAGTTGAAACGTGGAACTGGACCATAATTCAATGAAACCTTGACATGAGCAGCATCTTCTTGACTTTGCTCATCAGGGGAGGATTTACGGAGCACATGTGCGCCTCTTCAGTAACGCCCTGCATCACATTTCTACAGTTCACACCTGGGAGCTTCCTTAGCATCAGTGACGTGTGGTGAGGCTTGTGTCTGGTGAGGCACTGACTCTAAATCAGATTTACAAATATATGAACCCAATAGAGCAGCTTAAATCACCATTCAACTGGCAGCTTGACCATTGACTACTGGTTGTTTTTCATATCCGCATTCTTTACACACACACACACACACACACACACACACACACACACACACACACACACACACACACACATACACATTAAGGTACATATTTGATTCCACCGGGAGCGTTTCAGAAGCGGAGAGCTCGCGGGCGCCACCCGCGAACATCGTGAGATTCCGCAATAATCTGCGTAACAACCAGGATGTATAAAGAGAACAACGAACACATAAGAGGTTACTTTACCTGTCCGACGATGAACTGATGTTGATTTGTTCATATTTCACTGTTTTTTGAGACATTTTTAAGCTTAGATATATAATCTTACATTTTTGTGGTCAAAGCAAAATATAAGAAGAAGAAGAGAAGTGTAGAAGAAGAAGAGAAGTGTAGAAGAAGAGCAACAACAGAACAAGCATAAACCGATCCGTGGGCTCTCTCTCGCCCCCTTCAGTGAGGCAGAGGTACTGTTTGCTTCTCTGTGCTTTTTCACTGCGGTTTAATGTCAGATCAGAACACTAAACATGTTCTACACAGACGTGAAATACATTATTCTATGTAAAGAAAGGACATCTATTAAAAGAGTCTACAGATATTACAGTGGTGACAAACAATGAGACAGAAAAAGACTCAACAGTTAGTGAGGATTCACAGTGAGGAGAGGAACAGCTGGTCTCTGTCTCACCTCACTGTCTCCTCTGTTTGAACAGGACATGACATCATTCAGAGATTATGATTATAAAAATGATTGAAATGATTGGAATCATACAGAAATCACATTTATAGCACAGATCAGTAGATAAATATTAATATTTACTTTATTTTAGCATTATTTGTTTTTTACTTGTCATGATGCCTCCCCTGACCACACGTCCCTACTTAGCATAGCCGCGGTGTAGTACTGCTAACTGCTGAGCAGCTGAACTTGGGGAATTGGGGGTTAGGAGCCTTGCAAAGCACTGTAAGGAAATAGTTCAACATTTTGTAAAATACAGTTGTTTGCTTATATGGTACAGAAGCGACAGCAAACAGACAGTTAGCTTAGCATAAAGACTGGATATAGGTGTAATAGGCTAGCCTGGCTCTGTCCAAAAGAAACAAAATCCACCTTTAATGCTCGCTAATTAATATTATGCTAACCTGCTGTAGCTTCATATTTGTCATACAGACTTTATTATTGATCTCCTCATCTAAAAGGCTAATTAGTGTATTTTCCAATAATGTCAAACTATTCTTTTGAATATTTAAAGGGACAGTTCACCCCAGAAAAGATGTACTTTTCATTTTGTGGTTAACTGTCCCTTTGACAAATAGGATGATTGGCACCTCATTTCAAAACAGTGCCAGCATTCCAAAGACAAAGCTTCATTCTTTGGTGTGATTGTGGAGTAATCGAGTGGCTTTGGGTGCATGGGGAGGGAACACGGTGTGCCAGCAAGGAATGCACCTCTTACGTCTGCAAATGGATCGGAACATTTGCAAATTGCTGTTCTTATTTTCAACGCTGTTTTCTTTGACTTTGTAATGTAAAATTGCTCAGGGCTCCTTGCTAATGCGTGTTGTCTGGTGGTATGATTTGGTGCAGGCAGTGCCCCCCCCCCCCCCCCCCCCCCCGCCCCCTCAACCCTCACTGCAACTGTCAACTGGCAAATCAGCCTCTCACGGAAAGCAGACGTTTAATTGTTCTCAGATGCTGAAGCGTTTGGTGTGACTTTGCTTTTGTTCTACGGCCGGATTAGTTCAGTGCCGTTGATTAAGAATGCTTGCGTTCCTCCCAGGGCTTGAGGTCTGACTGATGTCGAGTGCAGATGGGGCCGCAGTCGAGTAGTCTTAACAAAGATAGGAAAGAATTATTGAGCATTGTTTGTACCTATCATCGTTAAATACTGTAGATAAGTTGGTTTCAGTCTTTGATCAGCCTAAAAAAGTCATTTGCATGTCATTAGGAGGCCATTTTCACTCATCTGCTGTCTGCGTAGGATAAGAGAACCCACAGACACTGCATGGGAAACAAACGCAGATGCTCAGTTACAATATTTCTCTAAGTTGTAAAGAGCTGAAAAGCTGCATGATGGTGGGGCAAAGGTTGAGCCTGTTTTTAAGTGTGTTTGGAACATTTTCACATTGGATCAGCAATATTTGGAGACACTAGTTGATCAACAGCTGATTGAGTGATGATTTCCAAAGAACACTTTGAATATATACGAATATCCTACAGTTCTAAATGTGCTTAGTATGTGTTTCCATTCACCAGCTTTAGATATGAACATGCTCATCATGCACACTATCTCACACGGTGTGCATGACTGTACAGGCGACTGTAGATCGTGTGAGCCTGAGCTGAAAGATGAAAATCAGTCATGAGCTTTATATCTTCCGCTGCAACATGAAACTCTATCCCCAGCCAGTGTCTCTCCAGCATTTGGTGGATGATTCAAAAACTCCGTCCATCATTTCTTGATCGTTCCCCGGTCAGTTTCTAGTTTTATCTTTAAACCCGACCACTGTGATCAGGCTGCCGTGGACCTGTTTTAATCTCCAGGGCGCCTCTGTGCAGTTGTTATTCCTCTCCAGTATGCAGGTTTGGCTAGATTGTGCCAACAACTTGGGGAAAAATAATAGAGCCGTCATTATTCTTTCAGATGGGACCTGTTTGGAAAAGGTCTCTATATGTTTAACAGCCTAGCCTTCCTCCTTTATGCACCCACTCTATTTCCTCTCTCTATATCCTCGGCAAGAGCAGGAATCTCCCTGGTTGGGATGTTTTTGTCATATGCCAGTTGAGTCATGCATACTCTGCAACCCTCTGCCTCTTTGGCACATAAAATGGCTTTTCCTGGACTATATATATTGTAATGCTATTGATGGATTATTTGTCATGATGGAAATAGTATACAAATAAAAAAAAGTTGTTATGTCAGTTAAAAGGAAAGAATTCTTTCTTATGTTCATCAAGTATACAGACACCAACACATTCTTTGGAGGATCACTGCGGATGTGAGATGATGGTAGAGTGAAAGCTTGGCTTGGTGAAAACAAACCCTACATCTTCACCCATGCAGAATGTTCACCATTCACATGTATTGGTTTTTGGAGATGGAGTACGGCCAGTGTGACGCTCCATCATGGGGCCTGATGAGTCAGCTGGTGTCACCGCTTGTATTGAAAATGTTTCATTTAAAAAGAAAACTTTAAGAAGCACTCCCATGTTTGTGTTTGTTGAAAACATAGACTGTATAAAAGAAGTGGACGGAGTCATCATGACATCACCTATTGGTTTGTGGGTTGTAGCTTTTAAGCCTGCTGCATTTTTGGCCTTCACATCTTGGTTTTTGGCCGTCGCCATCTTGTTTTTTTGCAACCAAAAGTGACATGAAGGGGGGGGGGGGGGGGGGGGGGGGGGTAAGCACGACGGACGCAGAATAAGACATTTTTAGGCAACCCAAAACATTACAATTAACTTTCATAGACGGAAAACACACGGACAACGCTGTGGTAGAGACCTGTCAATAACAAGGTAGCCCCCGCCCTGAAGCGCATCCTGCTTTATGGTCTATTTGACTCTAAATGGTGCCATAGACTCATGTTTACAATGTTTACTGATGTAATAAATCAAGTGAGAAGTAGCTGCATTATCTCATAGAGTTCTATACAACCAGAGGAGTCGCCCCCTGATGGCCATTAGAAAGAATGCAGGTTTAAGTTCTCCTGGTTGCATGTACAGAAGCTTGTTTGAATAAAATAAGGGGCTTTCATTTTAATCCATCC
The DNA here is from genome assembly GCF_023349555.1 of Cebidichthys violaceus. NCBI lineage: Eukaryota > Metazoa > Chordata > Actinopteri > Perciformes > Stichaeidae > Cebidichthys > Cebidichthys violaceus. The sequence goes on from NW_027176328.1 coordinate 71,486, forward strand.
ATCCATCCATCTATCTATCTATTTATCCATTCATCCATCCATCCATCCATCCATCCATCAGGGATAAATGGAAACATCAAATGCTCTTGTCACATTCCCCTTTCAGTCAGGGAAGGATCTGTTCCATCAGAGACGTAGAGCATCTGTCACCAGGGGGAAAGCATTCATGCATTCATTGGATGATCAGATAATCACCCAGTTAACTATAGAGTGACATTAGAGATGCTCCCTGTTTGCATTCTTTGTTTTGTCTCTCTCGTCTCTGAGCGTTCATCAACACATTCACCCTGTGTGTCCGATGAGCTCCATCACGGCTATCTTCTTTAATCTCCTTGCTTTGGACACCACATCCTCTCCACCACTCGACCCGTGAAGGCAGAGGACCGTCCTGAGAGTGAATGTCCTCAGTGACAGCGCTTCTTTTCTTTTTTGCTCTAGATCATATACCGAGAAGAGTTTGCTCAAGCCCTGAAAAGAAGAAAAGGCGTCTTTAATTTTCTCTTAATCAAGATGGGAAAATGTGCAACACCTCAACAACAGGGCTGAGGACAAAGAGAGACGAAGACAACTGTGGGACAACAAAGCCAGCAGCTGGTCTTTAGGGGCAGCGTGTCCACCGGCATGTCTCTGCAGTGACCTAAGACGCCCTCGTGCCTGTTAAGACCATCTCCTGAGTATCAGGCTTGTGTGTGTGTGTGTGTGTGTCTCCATGGACCTGACAGTGTTTTGTTCCAAGGAAGTGGAGTAGCAGGAGGAGCATATTCACATCTGGTTTCAGCAAGAGTGTCTCCATAAATGATACGGGGCTACACAACAAAATCATCTGTATTCCAGTCCCTGTCCGGCTGTAGTTATTAGTTATTAGTCATCGATTCATCTCGTGACTGAGATTATCAGATTAAATCCCTCCAGCATATAACGTGTCCGTGTTTTACACCATTCACTTTGTTTTGAGGTTTCTTCCTTCACTCAAATATTAAAAGGCGTCAGTAAAGATGCAACGTATCCTCATACAATGGTTGGTATCTTATGAAAAGCCAGTAACAATTGTCAAGTTTCGCTCGTTACATGCCAACAGTCTTTTCAAAATAAACTTCCGTCTTCACAAGAAAAGAACTTGGCAACAGAACTACTAAGTTAGGTTCAGGAAGAGATCGTCGTTAAGATAACTACAAAGGTGACGTTACTGAAGTACACAAGTTCAAACAAATCAGCGTTGACTTCTTGATTCACACCGGGAAACAAACAGCGGCGTCCTCGTTTAAAGGACCCATCAGCCTCCCGACCGCCCTATGTGGTCTCTTCCAGTCTTTATACTTCCTCGGTCATGTCTACCTGAATAACATAAGAAACGATTTTGTGGAATACCTTTGAATTACGGCACATTAATTTTCGTAGGTATAGCTAACGCTGGAGGAGACCAGCCGGGATGATGTCATCAGGGTCGTCTCAATGTTTGCTTGAGATTTGAAATCTGTAACAGAAAATCTGTGTTAAAAATGTTGGAAGTGGGGTTTGAAAGACGTGAGTGTTTCTGAGGCAGGGAGGGTCTGATGAAAGATGATATCAACCTGCATTATGGGAAACAGGATCCAGGGTTTCTGGGTAATGACACATAAGGGCTAAAAGTCCGGATATTTCACTGGATCCTCAGCAGTTTGTATGCTATCTAATGAAAATATTTTGGTTTGGGTTGAAATAAGTATCTATGTGTCGTTAGTTAGGTAAGTAAGTTATGTAATAAACCTCAATTAAACTAAATCAACGCCGACTTTTGGTTTCTCACAGGACAGGAACAACAATCTCCTCCTCTCGTGGACTTACTCGTTATACTACGTCACCTGACTTTATTACTCTCGGTTACATGGTTTATATACAAGTTATAGTGTATTACTTCTCATATATAAGTATGAATCGTGAATGAGAACAGCCTGGATGTTTCGACCTCTGCTGCTTCAGTTTTCAACTTTTACAACCAGAGTGGTTTTGGTATGCTCTGCCAAAATCCACCAAATCATCAATCTGATTCTCAACTTGTATTTGGTTGTAAAATGCTGCTGTCACTCATTACAGAAATGTGTGTGAAGTGGACATGATGCCCCACGTTGGTTTGATTATTACACTACAACAGCAGAGTTGTAACAGTACTGGTCCTGCTGAGTACCATGCAGCTGATTGGATCTCTCCTGTCTCTGTCTATTGTTGCTGTCATGGAAATAACTTGTTTTCTTCGTGGACCTGAAAGTTAAAATGGCCGTTTAATGGGTTGAGTGAGTTTCATTGTCCTTGAGCTCTGGAAATATGCAAAAAAAAAAAAAAAAAAAGCAGTTCAGAATTACAAATGAAGGGAACAAAGTTTCTTTTTGACTAGGACCTCCATCTTTTGCAGTGGGCCGATATATTTTTGGGGAATGGTATTGACATCTGGTACTCTGCAGGTGTCGCAACTGATGATTTCAGTCTACGCATTCCTACAGATCAGTCCTCCACATATAGCGCTGTGGCCTTTACACACAGCTAAAGTCTCATAACGAGTGCACGGATTGGGATTAATGAATACGATAGTAGAGTGCGGGGGGGGGGGGGGGGGGGGGGGGGGTCTTACGATGTGTTGTGCACACATATAATGTCATATTATTTAAATACCACCTGTTGTC
>NW_027176328.1:74242-149242 GCF_023349555.1 Cebidichthys violaceus
TCCTCGCCTGAACTCTCTGTACTAAAACCTCTCTAATCTTCTTGTGCTTCACTTTATCACAGTCAGACTTGCAGAGAGACTGTTCACATATTGTGCTATGATCTGGGAGAGGTTTAAACCTTCAGCTTCATCATTCCTAAGAAATAAATATCCTGAAAGTGCTTTTTTTTTTTAGGCGAAAATTAAAATGTTCAATTTGTGCTGTGTGCCATCTTCATTTACTCTTAACCAGTAACATATATACTGATATTTACACATCTGAACAACTCTCACAAGTGTTCCCTTTATTATAACACCAAAAGTATTAAAATACAGCTTGTAGTTACAGAAATATACTAATTTTAGTATGGCTATGCAATTTTCGAGCAGAGGCCTAAAAATAGGCCTAGGGCTGAAGAGAGAGAACAGCTCGACTCCTCTCTGTGTTGCAATCTGTGAAAAGAGAAACTCCTCGTGTCTTCAGGACATGCAGTAAATAATCCCACCATGCTGAGTGCCCACATCTGCCTCCATACCTCTCTCTTTCCCGATCCTTTGACACTCACTTCTTTATTTAATGGCTGAATAGATGTCATCCTCTCGCCTCCAAAATTGTTATCGCACAGCTCGTCGGGGGGGTTTCTTGTGGACCCTGGACTCTAAAATTGGACAGGAAATTAAGTGTAAAAGATATTTTCCTTCCTCGTCTGTGGTGCCGTTCAGAAAGAAAAATAAAATGGATTTGTGAAACTATCTGTAATCTCACGTTGCCATCTGAACGCAGCCTGAGCTGTCGTGTCGTTTTTTTAGTTTTAGCTGCAAAAAAAAAAAACAACCTTGGAGGAGATCCAGGCTGTGAGATTTCATAATGTTTGTGCAGATTTGTGGAGTACGATGGGTAATTAATGTGTTGGCTGTGACAAACTGTCCATACCATAAAAGCTTTTGTTGTTCATTTGTTCGTTTCCATTGATAATGGGTCTGGTTTGTGTTCAGAAATACATCTAACAATAATGTCTGAAAAACAATAAATATTGAGTGCTATCAGACCTACAATGTGAACATAACCTGTAGCTGAGCAGGTTCTGCATGGGAATGTGTCTGTACTGCATTATTCTTCCTGCGTATGACTCTGCCCTTGGCTCTGAGCCCTGCAGCACATCTTCTCCTCTGGCATTGTCTTCTGTCCATCTGGTCTCATCTGACACACACGAACAAAGCCTAGACCAACTGCTGTGGACAACATTATATAAACGGCTTCATTCCTCATGTCCGTCATCTGTTCCATTCCCTGAATAAATCAGCCTTCATCATCCTCCATGTCTTCCTCCACTGGCATTGTCTGGTGCTTTTACAGTGGAGTGGATAGCTAAGAAGGGCGTACTGTGGACTGAAGCGAGGGGTAGCGCTGGTTGTTATATCTCAGTATCCACAAAGTTGGAAAATCTCTAACTTTAGCGTCAGCAATGTTAGCCAAAGAATAATTGCAGCTTTCTCAACCAGTTCAGATGAAGGGCAGGATGGAAGATGTCATCTCAACAAGGAAGACATTTGAGGCGGGGCCACGGAGCAGCACCTATAGGCCTCCATGTCTCTGTCCATGTCCAAGAGTCAGGAACAGTTCCAGCGTCGTCCTCATCTCAAGCTGTGAAACTTGATTCGTCTGCAGGCCGTGGAGGAGACAGGCAGGGTAATATACTGACATTCCCCTGCTCCTCTGCTCGCCATTAGCACCAGTGATGAGCGTCAGGGTCAGCGGAGGTTAGTGTTGTACTTCCTCACCTTTGTTTTCACTTGAGAACTTCTAAGGATGAAGTGATGATTCATTTACATTAATTTAAGCCCAAATTGAAGAATTTACTCAAGGTAACCGTAAGACTGAGTAGTAGGAAACAACGGGATTGCACTTCAAATTGATGAAGTTCCAAGACTCTTCTTTAAAAAGTGTCATAGAGCATATTCAAAAGTGAAAAGGGGGCACAGTGTCACAGATGCCAATGGCCATGCGTCGTTCGAGCATAGTCTGCATACAGTGGATTGGGCTGTTTGATGAACAGGGTTCAAACCAAACAACAGCAGCAATCTACCAACAGCTACAGGACTTTCATGCCAGATCTAAACCATGCAACCTCATCTTAATGTAAAACATTCAAACATTGGTACTGCGGCTTAAAGGCAGCAAACAAACGAGTGACAGAACCAAAGAGAAGGCAGGTCCCTGTTAAACATTCATTTCTTTTATAACCATTGGAATTGATTTTTTTAAAAAGGAGGAAACTAATTTGAACTCAAGGTCTACTTACTTGCTTTTTTCTTCGATGCTTTTGACCAAATCACATGGTCTTTATCAAATTCCTCTCCTTGACAGCTGAGCAAATGCCATGCGCTGATGAAGACCATGCAATGCATTTATCGATACACACGGCGGGTTAAACAGGACCCTGAGTGACCTCATGTCAGGATCCATTCAACTCTGAAATACAAATGAGTATAAATTACAAAAAGGAAATGCTGAATAATACACAATAAAAGATATTTTGATCAGTTTTGGTCATGTTGGTTTGATGGGAATGCCATTAACTATCTGCTGTGGTAATGTGTTCCTTATGTTTTACCGTACAGGCAAAAAAACCACTTCTTCTCTTTGCCAGAAAAAGCTGAGCCCGAAGGAGAGTTTCAGTGCCAGAGCCTCTCTTCTCCTTCTCCTTCATTTCCTCCAGTTGTGATCTGGTCTTTTACAGAAGTGACAGGTTGCCCATAATTATTAACACAACAGGAATACTGTCTTCTCTTTATGCTCCGTCCTCCATCTTTAAGATCAAGCAGAAGCCTTTGCACTGGCGCTTGTGCTCTCACCAGCCTGACAGCGACCCCAGCCTCAGTGTTTGCACCAGCCTGGTGTGTCCCTGCCCTTTTGATGTCCGCGCTCCACACCAGACTAAACACATACGGTAGCAAGACAAGCAAACGCTGCACAGATTTTCAAACACGCTATGGATCAGAGGTGCCGACTGGACCGGTGGAACATCCAATGGAAAGAACGACAAATGGTCGCAGACTCCCTAACGTACATTTCCATCCTTGGAATAAAATAAGTTAAGGGAAACGGAAGATTAAACACAGAATTAGTTTGAAAATGTGTCAGCTACAAACAGAGTTAAAAGAACTTGTCAAGGCGTTTCCTACTCCAATACTTTTCATGGACTTTACTTGACTGGGTCACCTCGAGGATCCCCCAAACTGATCCTAATGACTCGTCTGTAATTAGTTGTATTTGTCATCTGAGCAGCTGGCCAAAGCCTCATCGCCATTTCGAGTTAGTCAAACCTGCAATTAAAAAGAGCGGTGATGAGCACAGCTGGGAAGATGAGGTCTTTTTTTACACATAGGGTGGCCGGTATAATGACAGAGCTAGCTGACAACGGCCGACGCTGCAAGAAGAGGAGCAAAGCATGCACGAGCGCTGCCGCACACCAGAATGTCACTGTGTGGAAACGAGAGGGAAAATAGACGGGGGGTTTCCCAGATCTCAACCCTTCCTAACATTTCAGTCCTTTGTTGTGGGCGAGAAGCGGCCATCTTGTGGGCAGGCCTTCAGAAAGAGGGAAAGTTCAGGGCTCCCCCTTTCCTCTGACCTGACCTCACCCAGGGGTCGCAGGGGTTGCGTGTCGCTACATAGCAGAGATGACGAACGCGTCGAGGCCTACGGTGAGCTAAAGGTGAGACGGGCAGTCTGCGTGTCATGAGCGCGGTCGTTAGCGCCTCCCCAGCCACCCAGGAACCATAAAGAGGTCGAATTCCCAGCTTTAACGTCATCCTCTTTTACTTCTGGGAGCCATCGGAGCTCTTTTCGGCAACTGCGTGATGGTAAATATTGTCCCTCACGTCTCTGTTTAACTTTATTCTTTCAAGGAAGCAGAGATGGGCTCCTTTTTCGTTTGCCTCCGACACAGCGTGGCGTCTCAAGCCTCCGTGATTTACAGAGACCGTGTCGGCGTACAAAGCCTGAGGCAGAGGTAGTATTTACACTGTCACTCTCTAAATTCAGAGTTTGACAGGAAAGAAGTGGAATGTGTGTTTATTTGAGGGGAGGCAAGGCGGGATTGGTTTTGTTTGCTTTCGGACTGTTGTCTTAGCGTTAGTTCAGCCACCATCAGGGATTCACTGCTGTTTATTTGGACACTGGCTCAGACCTTTGACCTTTCAAATGGGGGGCTAATCCCAGCCAAAGCTACTGTGGTGCCCTTGTTGCCATTTTCTGCAATGCTGCCTCCGTCTGGATTTAAAGGAGAACTCTTTATACATCGAGGTCTGTTTAATGGCTTGAGGCTAGGGCAGACCGGGGGCAACTGTAGCATGTTTGGTTTTAATGTCAGTACTCAAAGAAAGTCAAATGTTATCAGTCCCTGCATGCAGAGGTGATTGTAACAGCAATCCTTCAGTATTTATATTGAAGACATCTCCTGATTTATGGACACTGAAGATTCTGGATTTGAAATGAGCCGTTGGTGAAATTGAACCCAGGTCCTTGAGAGCTTCGCGACTCGGTCTCGTTTCCGATCGGTGCAATTTGAGATGCTTTGTCCCGTGATATAATTGACCCCGCTCGCCCCTATATTAGCTGCTACAAGTAAAACAAATCCAAATCTCCAACCAACCTATCATCAGTCAAGGTGCATTGTGGGAAATGTAGGTTCCATGTTTTCTAAAATAATTCTTTGGTATCTTTGGTTCTGCTGCATCGTTCCTCGTCACCACCCTTCATGTCTGACAGTGAATGAGCATTTTTCTTTGCAATCAAAAACCAGCAACCAACACTGTTACTAAATAAAAAACAGACATTGCAGTTTTTCCAAAACAATACTTTATACTGTAGATGTCAAAGACAACATGTTAGAGCAAAGGTTCCCGAGAAAAATGTACTATTTCTGTAACAACGGTGGAACAGGTCAAAAACATAACTGATAAAAAAAAAGAAAAGAAAGAATATGCATTTTATACACATGTAAACCTAGAACTGATTGTTTTTGAACCACAGTGGTCATAGCAATAACTGGCTTATTTAGTGGAAATGGACAACGTAACAATGACCAGGCACCTGGATGGAGTCCTTTGATAAGTCCAGATGTGACAAAAAGTGTGTCTTCCCAAAAGTCCAACAAAGTCACATCTCGCCCGGTGTAGTAAAAAAGAAGAAGTCCATTCTGTTGTAGCGGTTTACAAAGCGTCCCCCTAAAACAAATAGTTTTTCTACATAAATACAATAAAATCTATTGTTTGTGTTACAAGTGCTAGATACTTTTTTTTTGTATTCATTTTTTGTAAAATATTCAACAAAGGTCTTCCAGGTTCGATGGTTCCATATGCTAAAGGTAAACGCACAACATGGAAAGAACCCAAACTCCTCCCGGCAGACACACAAAGAGCAGAAAAAGAAACAAGAAACAAGACAGTTTGGATTCAGTGAAAGTACCAACGGCCTGCAGTGCTCCATCCCTTGTGCTGATATGTGGTGACAGACAGACAGACAGACAGACAGACAGACAGACAGACAGACAGACAGACGGATCATGCAGAGAGAAAAGAGGAATGGAGTGGAGTCGGACCAGACCTCCTAAATTGACAGTTCTCGGACCGGCTGGACCGAACTACGAGCGTTAAAACCAATAGATGGAGATATAGCCCCTCTTCATACACGGAAAATATGACAAAATGGAATGTTGCTGATTCTTTTTTTTTTTGGTTACTGGACATTGTGTTAAGACTAACAGTGAAGACAGGCGGCCAGAGCGGCCAGGCGGTGCTAGTTTTGGCTCCTGTTGAGAAACCCCACGACTGGCACCGCAGCGCTAAGGTTCTGGGAATGTTCCGGGCTGGCTTACCGAAAAGCATCTCACCAAGTGTGTTTACGCGTCAGCGTATCCAAGTAAAGGTGATATTCAGGATAGCCCCACTATACGCATTTTCATATTCCAACCACACACACGTCTATAAGCATGAAGTATACTCACGAGTCCAGAAAAGATCAAATTACAAAAAATACAAGATAAATTGATGTTTGTGTCGGTGTGTGATATAAAAGGAATGTACAGAAGAATCACGTACCTTCACATGGCTATGAGTCTAAACCATAATGATCTCTTGGATACTTTATGGCAAACAATCTACTGCCAGCACTGACTCACATCCATGTTTCCCTTGTTGTACATTTACAAAACAGATGACACGAGCATGAAACAGCAGTAGATTACTGTTAAAACGTTGGTCCTTGTGCAGGAGGAGTTGTGTTCTGTGAGGACGGAAAGACGGAACACCTGCGATCTCTTGGATCTGCTGAACAACTGGCCGCCCTGAAACCCTGAGGCACCACTGAGCTGATGAACGAGATGACACGTGAACTAGACGACTTTAAAGGAATGTAGAGTTCAATTAAAACTTAAGGGCATTTGTCCAGATAAGGAAGTAAGTGATGATCATGTGAAGTCATCTGTGAGGCCCATCAGAGTGATTTAACAGCATGGCCACGTTCCAATTCAAATACACCCATCCCATCTTTCTTGGGCTGGAGGTTGAACTTGTAAACCTTGAGGAAAAACAGCAAGAACCCATCTTTGGACACTTTTGCGATGTGTAGAATGCATATTTTCAAATTCAGTCTCACATTTCTTAAAAATACTGAAACTTTATAGATGGCAGCCAAAATGTGTTTTTGTACAAATAATATACCTACACACTAAACAAGTGGAATAATGGGACTATGTGCCTGAATGTGTGGATGAGCAGAGGGCAACGGCACGCCTACTGTAACAGTGTGACGGTACCAACGGGATGGATGAAGCCAAAGACTGGTCATCAGTTACAACCGGTGAAATAAACACGTAACCAACGGTATAAACGGGGCGTCAGTAGCACCCGAAGAGGCCGACGGTACGGAAGGCCATCAGAAGCATCATTTTTCAATACCAACTTCAAAAACAAGGTCATAGTATTTCATTATGTATATATATATATATATATATATATATATATATATATATATATATATATATATATATATATATATATATATATATATAATATACTCATTTCTTTTCATATATAAATCTACTATGAACAGACAGTAAGTACACAATTGTCCATCATTATACAAAGTAGAAACATCCCAACCCTCCCACAAAAACCCTGAACCCAGAAAACAGTCACGTGACGTCCACTAAGAACCGGATCTGGACCTCACCTGTGTGAAGAACGTCAGCTTTACAATGTAACAGAGAGACAGCGAGGAAGGGGAACGGGAACAACACATTAAAAAGGTACAAAAAGAAGGTACTGGAGTCCACTGAAAGGGATACAAATCAACCAAAGTAAGAGTAGTCATTGAGAAAGGTGTGGCAGGAGCACTCGTGTCCTCCGTACAGTAAACACCAGTAAACACCACAGCACTCGGGTTCCTGCTCACCGACTAAATACGTCACACACCATTAGCTTGTAGAGGAAACAAAGATGGAAGCTAGTTGCCCAGAGGCCAAACACAAGTTGGAGAGGTGGTTACAGTCAGCGTCTGCACACAGGGACAGTTTCGTCAACTTTAAGTTGTACTTGTATTCTTTCAGAAGTAAGAACAGGTGGTTGTGGCTTGTTACCTGGCTCGGGCGGAGGCTGGTGTGCTGCGGGGCTAGCAGGGTTCGGCTGCGATGAGTTTAGTTAAAGTTAAAAAGGTAATGTAGGTAATGTACAGTATTTTAGAAATGTATTGAAAGTATCTTTACAGGCCGACTGCAATCGATAAATCAATTGCTCTGACAAAAAAAGAAATAGTCAGTAGATTTGATCAAATGTCAGGAGGATTCAGAATCTGAGCTACATGTCTATTCAAAGCTGCAGGATAATCATTTTAAACGGGCTTCTCCCACTGGTCAAGAGAAAAAGACTAATACAAAAATAAAAGAACTATAAAAATATGCGTCAACACTCGCATGTTTATAAAGAGCAGCTTGTGCTCCACTGGTATGAGCAGACGTACACACACCTGCCTCACAGCGCTGGACATTTGGGGAGCAGATGGACTGAAGACGTTGAACCAGCTGAGAGCCGTGCAGCCCTGGAACCACCTGTGGAACACGCCGCTGGTTCAGTCACTGGTACCACAGAGCGGGTTCAACACCGTCATTTAACGGTTATTCCTCTCTGTTCATCAACGGTCTGCAAGAAGTGAGACTGATTCCAATGAAAGAAATAGGACTCTCCTTTTCACAGCATGGTATTAACTGCTCTCTTAAGAACAGCTGATCCCTGGCTGACAGAACTGAATCGCTCAACGTTACACTAATTAATAATTGCTTCATCCACTGCGATGAATGGAAACTCATTGTGAGCACTGAGAAAAGCTCGCACTAATCGCCGTCGATGCGACATTGACATGAAGTGGCCGGGCCGATGAGACTCACAGGAGGTCACAACATGTATCTAAGGTGCAGCCGGCCCTCCGAGACGTTTCCTCTGGCTAGGGACCGGATCTGATACATGTTCCACTGAGTAATACTAATCAAACCTGAACCACCTCCAACCTGTGGCTGGGAACTAGACCTTCTAAAAGAAGACTATTTAAATGTGGACAAACAAGGAAAGATGGAGGTACAGGGAGAGACAGCAGGCTGCTTGCAGGGAATTATAGGTACACATGCTAAGGTACTCCAGTCTATGTGCCAACAACATGCAGGCATTGAATGTCTTGCCAGGAGAGAAATGTTTAAGGGGTTTGGGGAGAAGAGGCCTCGTTCCAAAACCTGTTTTTTAAGGCAAAGCTCTTTCAGTAGAGTTCAACAGAAAATCCACCATGTTTAACAAAAAAAAAATAAAAAGGCACGGACGCACAGTCTTTCACTGTCAGTCGTTCAGGAATCAGAACATGCCGACGTTTCTCGTCTGTAGCCTTCAACCGCCTCGGTAAACAGCAAGAAATTCGACCATTTTGTTCCGTTCGTCCGGATGTCTTAAAAGAGCAGAGATGCTTCATCCACGATGAGTCACAATCACAGTAGCTCTGGTGGTTCTTGATGAAAGGTGTGAAGGTGACGATAAAGCGCAGAAAGAACAGAACAATAAGAAAAGCGGATGACGACGTGTCCGACATCACGTGTAGTGTTTTAAAAGCACCGGCACTCGAGGTTGTCATTGTGGTGGGTTGAGTCGTTCCTCTTACATCCAAGGTCTCGTAGAGACAATGCAACACATGTGCGCTGATCAGTCTGTGCACCGCTGATCAGTGAATGCGTCGCTCGCCTTCAGTGTTCCCGTTTTCCTCCGAGCGCCACTTTTGTCCGCTCTGCTCGTTCTCACCCACAATCACATGCCACGTGGGTGTGGCAGGGGTGAGACACGGGAGCGGCATTTAAATGGACACCGACTGGGTGAGGACACTGTCAAAGATGAAGACGTTTACATAGCAGCTTCCTCCTCCATGGGTTCCTCTTCAGCCCTGGGGGAAACGACGACACCGTCAACAAAGACTACTGTAAGGACTGGAGGTGAATAAGAGGATTGATTTGTTGAACTATTCCTCTAAACATGAAGGTCATTGAGAACCACTACACACAGATGACGTCGCGTACCTCTTTCCAACAAGCTTGTTGGCGACGGACAGCGAGGCCATGGCGGAGACAGTCTCAGCCTCCTCTGCGTCGCGCCGGAGGGCTTCGCTCAGCGAGCAACCGAGTGTGGAGGCGGAGCGCTGCAGCGAGCGCCAGTATTTACCTACAAACGACCAGGACGGGGTGAAAGCCCAATTACAACAGATGCTGAGCACACCGGTCCGCTTCCTTTCAGAGAGATGTAATGGCTCTACAGGTTCTGCATGTGGAATATTAACAAATGTAACATCTACAGATGCTAAAAACATCAAATGAGTCATCTAACTCAAACCTAATTCAAATATCATTCAGTAAGACAAATATCATGAAATAAAATCAGAGGGATTCTGTAAATAAATGTAAATAATTCACCCACTTTGTATTTCAAGAACTTTCTCCATAGAGTGGACAGCGTTGGCGTTCGGTATCTGTTGCAGCACCTCGTCAGGAACGGGGTCCAACTGAAAAAACAAAAGAACTAGAATCAGCACCTCGCGGTTGTAGCCTCCGTGTTACATCCATGTCATCACTTCGTCATCCCATCCTATTAGACATTCCTATGAAATGGTTATAATTAACATGTGAGGTCACAGTGACTACAAAATTCAAAATCAATCCATCCTTGAGTCCAGGTGGACGTTTGTGCTGAGATATAGCGCTCTGGAGAATGGACCAGATGGACGAAGAACCCAAAAACATGGCTGTCACCGGCGCAGCAGAATAACATGAAAACACCATTTTTTACCTTTCTAACTTTTTCCACCAAAAGCGATTTGCAGTATCCACTAGATACACATCTCTGAGATTACTTGAGACTCTTGTGCTGAAATGTAACTGCAGGGCAGTGTACCTATGCCTACTGGGAACATAAGCTAAGTGCATTAAATGTATCGTGGAATTGTTTTTCCTCCAATACAGCTAGTATGGCCGGATGTGTATTTTTATGAAAGTGACTGACAGGTGTTCAGAAGCGCTGCTCCAAATCACAGCCGAAACCTCACTTGAACTAATGCGGTTCCCTGCTGGTTTAACGGATCACTGTTGAATGTGGACCACAGCCCGGTGTTGAGTCCCCCCAAGAGGTGGGGAGCAAGCTGGAGCTGCTGACACAATAGAAAATAGAACCGCAGATGCAGATGCACACCTCCTCCCACTCACGCTACTACTCTTTGACACAAACTACAATGTGTGCTTTGTGCTGTTCCCACTCGCAGGACACATACCAGCGTGCACAGACGCATACGCACGGAAAACCTACTGGCTCGCACACTCACTCTCTCGCACTCTCTCTCTCTCTCTCTCTCTCTCTCTCTCTCTCTCTCTCTCTCTCTCTCTCTCTCTCTCTCTCTCTCTCTCTCTCTCTCTCTCTCTCTCTCTCTCTCTCTCACACACACACACACACACACACACACACACACACACACACACACACACACACACACACACACACACACACACACACCTCAGGGAGCACAGCTAAGCCCACAAAACTCTCCAAGCCACAGTTCAGAGGAAACGGGGCTATTCCCCAACCCGGAATGATTCAATTTCCCCTTTGGCCGATCGCACATACGACACTTTCTCATCCCATTTTGTCAAACAGGCCCATTCAGCTCTACATTCCAACACAGACGACAAGCATCCTTCTTTCTGCTCAATCATAACCCCAACGGAATAAAGGACCAACAGAAACATGTAAAGAGAGACAGAGAGAAAAAGAAAAAGTTTGGCCAGAGATTTGGGAGCGGAGCGCCAGAGAGAAAAGGAAAAAGCCATCGTCGGTACGTCTCGCTTGGCCAAGGCTGGAAGTTTTCTTTTAATTAAAACAAATAGTGTGTGGGAGGGGTCAAGAGGCGGTCTGGGGAGAGGGATACTTTAATCCTGCTGTGGCACGACAGGCTGCATAATGCACAGAGGAGCGTGCGCACAGACACACTGATATTTACATTGGGTTATTTGCTCTTTGGCTGACACTCTCATCCAAATCAACTGACAAAAAGTTCTGTGGAGTGGGCTTGATTGAGCCTTGGCTTAGTCCCGCCCCCGCTGCTACTTCATCAAGCTGTCGGAGCTACCACGGAGCCCACACAGTCACTAACTGCACTCCCTATTCAAATCTAATCCAAGCTAAGAAGCTAAAGCCTACAGGTCAGTGTAAAGGTGAACCAGCACATCACCCGGACACCGAGACAGAAAACAATGACATTAAGGAACAACACTGTTCCTGTACAGCCGGGTCTTTATTCACTGTAGCTAGCAGTAGCATATAAGTGCTAATGCTAGTTAATGTTGTGCTAACGTGCTCTGCTCTTGTCGTTAGCTCCATCACTATTACACAACGTTTACGCTGAAACCATTTTGTGACTGGTTGGAGCTACGCTATGTTTGGCTGGTCTGCGTTCACAGGACTCAGCTGAATAGTTCAATAGTTTATTCATAGTAGTTTATTACTCAAACACAACCTCATTTATTCACATTGCAACAGAACAATCAGCCCTCGAGGAACCGCCCTGCTGTTCTATTAACATGTGGGCGTATGTTGGTACGCACTAGGAGTATTCTTGCTTTAACATGTGGGATTTATCAAAACAAGACCGGTCAGATAACAACAGTGCTCTAAAGACACCTGTCTGGTTTCCATTGGCTCGGGCATTCAGTTCGATATCATGTGACAAAGCACTTACTTTGTAGAGCACGAGCTACTCTTACTATAAACCACTGGAAGCCAAACTGTCCATTTGAACTGTGATATAACCAGAGCAACTCTTTAGTGTCATGCTGTGTTCTGACTAAAGCGCATCAACCTGCCAGTGACTGCATGTGTAACTCAGCCTGCATGTTGACATGATGGCTCAACGTCAAGGTCCAGCAACAGTTGCCAGAAGATAAAGACCAAGCGTTCACTCTTGACTCATTACTTTCTCAATTGAATGGTGTCAATTAACTTTGCTCCAGTTTGTTTGACGCAGGTCTGATCTACACTCAGCTTGCTGTCAGCTCTGGAGATCATCTTCTAGAGAACGTGGAAGGTTCAGCTCATCCTGATCACGTTGATTGTGGGGGAGGGGGCAGACAGCAGCACTTATGTATCACTCCCATCCTCTGGGAACTCAAATCATCAATCCTTCAGTCATATCTTCTCAAACCTTTAGGCAACAGCCGCCAACTTTTCACCATAACCCGAGCCAGTCCCAGCTCAGCCCCGCCCAGACCATGCTAACCCAGCTCCCTGTCGGAGCAGGGTCAGGGGTTCTCTGGGGTTTCGTGGGGTTCATTTCAGAGCAGGGTTGGGGGGGGGGGGGGGGGGGGGGGCTGTCAGCTTGATTGACAGCTGGGCCTCACGCTTATAAACTTTAATGGCTCTTGTCAGAGTACTCCAGGGGCCCCCACCTGACAGGTATGGCAAACACACAGACATGCATGTGCACTATATACAAGCACACATTTGTCTGCCACACCATCCATGGCGACATTTCTGTTTATTTGAGTTTGTGCTCCTGGCTGTGCCTGGACCTCGGCTTCTTCATCCCATCAGACGTGCCGCAGAGAGCAATGCCCTTTAAGGATGGTTTGCTGCCACTGTGTTATTTATGAGGAGGTCTATTTCTCTGTGCGACACGGCCGTCCAACGCACCAGACACGGTCCAACATGGAAAGCCATGAGCCAAGAGTGAGGAATGCGCCCCGGTAAAAACATTCCAGAAGGGAGGCTAGAACCAAAACAGTGGGGAGAGGAAATCCACTTGTCCAGCGAAAGAAAAGTGCACAAGGCAGCCATTGTTTACTGTTGTGTCCATGTGCATGTGCTGGCAGTCACTAAAACTGCTTGATTATGTTATGCTAACTGAACATGGTAATGATGTGCATTGTGCAAAGCGGGTGACCTTTTCGGGAAAGAGGTGTACGTTTGCCTCATGGGTGGAGGGGGGGGGGGGATGCTCAGGCCCTGGAGGGGTACAGGTGAACTCGAGCGTCTTACTGTAACTGGAGTGTAAACACACCGAGTAACCTCATTGACAGCTGGTAGCAATTAGCATATTAGCCTGTTGTTTATCAAATAATTGCTAACAACCGTGCCCCGAACCGGGCCAACATCTGTTTGCGAGCAATCATCAATTAGTCCCGAGTTCAGAGTTGACTGGTGTAGTTGCCAATGCATCATTCATGAGCTATTTAACTAAAAAGACTTCACGATTACGCACTACAGTGGTGGGGGTGAATTAAAGAGCCTGTAAAATCCATTCAGCAATTTCCATGGCTCTCTTTCCCAGCTAATCTGAGCTGCTTTCAAAGGAAACCTAATGCTCATTATGGCAAAGCCTGTCTTAACCTACCAATAAAAGCACATCTCTCACACTAGCCAGCAGTAAAACACTGGAAGTACCCAGGAGGTGAAGAGGGTACAAGGAACACCTTTAGGATGCTGTGGCACCAGTGTAAAGGCTGCCAAAACCTGCCTCTTTAAAATGACAAGAACAAACAACAAGAGCATTAATTATGAAACAACGTGAGGATTTCTTAACCATGTAGCCCTTTACTGAATATAACATACTGTCTGTGGGCTTTGTGGCAATATGTCAACTCTAAATGTATTTTTAAACCCTTCTGTAGTTGTGCAATATAGCATCCATTAGTCCAAACAGAACAAACAGCACAACTTACTGGCAGCATCATTCAAGCTACATTTAATGGTTTAAGCTACAGTCATGGTGACGTCTTGGGTTCTGGACGCTCCAGACGATACAAACCCTCGGGCGGTTCTGAAGCTTTATAAACAAAAGCACAGCTGACCAGCTAATCCAGCTGTGGTCCCATTCCTGAGCCTACTCATTCGCTCCATTCACAGTCGGCCACACACACACACACACACACACACACACACACACACACACACACACACACACACACACACATATATCTTCTAGAAATAACACATGGACACATTCAAACAAAATTCATGGCCAGATTTGCCTTGTTGGTCAACCTGGTGGTGAGGCTCCATAGACCTCATATTTGATTTATTTTGAAGTCTTCTGGTTCTTATTCTGATTCCAGTCACCGTCTGAGGCCGGACATTATCAGCAAACGCCAGGCCTTTCATCTCCCTCCAGCTCAATCCCTCACTGACGTTTTCCAGCTACATTCCAGGTCCATTACAGAGACCTTCTCTGAGATTATGATGAGAACACTTGCTTCCTGCCATTTTGATCTGATCAGGGACATTTTAGCCTCTCTTTTTTTCCATTTGCTATCAGTTATCAAAGCTCCACACAATTGAATGATCTGCCTTTGTTCAAACAGCTGACATCACTTGCTGCCAAAAAGCCAACCGGTGCAAGTCATGAGAACTCCAAGTCTTTCCTTCAAGTCAACAACGTCTACATTTGCTTTATCAAAGCCATCTCTCACTGTAAGGGTTCTTCATCACGATCCCTCGGAATGTTTCTATTCACGGTCTCCCAGATGAAATCTTCTGAACCAATATATCACTTTATAAAAAAAAATATAATATGATGCATATCAGGAAATCACTGATAATATCCGACAGATTTTTGTAAAATACTCTACGTACAACACTCTGCATATGATGAAGAACTTATACCTTTCAGACTCATAGGTAGCGTTCTCTGTGCAGCTGCTTTATAACAATAGTTTCATCCTTTCCTACTTCAAATGATTACTCCACTTCCCTTTATTATCTGATCCCTAGGCCCAGGGTGACCCTGCTGAAGAGGTGTGAGGGTAACCATGTTCAGATGTGTACCAGCGAGGGGGCCGGGTGAGAGGGGTGTCCTGCAGGGCTGATTCAATTGACGCTCCCTGCCTCCTGCCTATTTTCACATTTTCAGCTCCCTATGGCACTCATCCAGTGACCTCCTCCAAACCCCCGCTGAGGCCGGCGCTCTGCAGGCTGAAACCCAAGAAGCAAACCCCCCGATCCAATTCATTATTTTTGCAGCAGGGCGGTGCTGTGAGTAACGAGAGCGTCCTTCAAACTGGAAGTCCTGAGCACAAACCTCCGTGACAGCGAAAAGCATCCGCCCTGCTGAAGTGTCCTTGAATTCCCGAATCCTTACCAGCTGTAATGGCGGTGTTACTCCATGACTTTGAGTCATTGGTGAGCACAGTGCAGGTAAACACAAGTCATTAGTTTGTGCATTTCCCACAAAACTTTTTTTCTCTGACTGGTTTTGGCACGTAGCAGAGCTTTCCTCTTAAGAGGACACAATCATGCTTTAACTAAACACCGGTATGACCAGCGTCACTTTTAACTTCCTGCAGTGGTCAGTGTCTTCATGTTCCACACAACAGTGTCTGACTTTTTATTAATGTGTTCTCATGTTATTGTTCCATTTGTTTTGCTCCGACTCACCATCCACATGGAACTGGGCCATGCAGTTCATTTTACGATTCCAAGAAGTCATTTATAGCTTGAGCTGTCTGCAGGGCTGGATCAAGAGGCCGAGGAATGTACAGATAGCACCTCCAACCAGGCAGATACACATTCACAGATACACATTCACAGATACACATTCACAGATACACATATAGTACATATCTAATCGATGACTTCTATCCATGCAGGCTCGGTTTGTTTTAAAATTAATTTTGTCCAATGGGCAGATTGCTTACTTCTGAATTAGTGTCGCATTACCTTTACCCTCACTGATGCTAGTTCATTTACCATGCACTGTCTTTCACTCATTGTTACTCCACAGTATGATGTCAACGCAGTCTCACTTAACTCTCTGTGAGGTGTTGTGTGTAGCGCATGAGCAGTGTAGACCCATGTGCATCACTGTAACCGTTGTGGACGATGATGGCTTTAGCAGGTACAGTAGCCATTCCAACGCAACTGACACTCAGGGTGTGCTTGTGGCTTGGCCTGCAACAACACTTGAGACTTCTTTTCAAAATAAAGTGTCTGTCTAGATATTCATTCGTGATGTGTGGTGATTTCTTAACTCAAATATGGGCCAAGATCATTGCCAAGTAGAACAGCAGTTGCTCTCTTTACGTCTTCATTATTTAAGGAGTGAATTGGCTCACAGACGTGTGAAATTTGCATCCAATACATTGTATTGTCTTGAATTGAAACATGACTTCCACTCACGATGACTCAAACACCTCTTGTGGGATCACAAAGAGAATGCCTTGAATACAGTTGGGAATGTATACAAACACTAGGGCTGCCCCCTCGTCATTTTGGTCCAAGTCAACTAAGATGTCTTTAGTCGATCCTTGTTTTATGCTTTTTTCATGCTGAATTACTTATTCCCAAGAAACTTATGAAGATATCTCTGGTAAAAGATTTAAAGTCATGCTTTTGTGTGTTTCTTTGTGTAGAAACAGAAGCAAACACTCAAGAAAAATACGTTTTAAGTGCCCAAAATAGAGGTATCGAACAGCCATCTCACTCTCTACAAGCAAATGTGTTCATTAGTGGTCAGGGATCAAATAGATTGTGAACAAAAGAGCAACAAATAAGTAGTGGACTTTAGAGACACAAACAAACAGTCACACCTTCTTCTCTTCCCCTAAAGCTCTATAATCTCCGTCCAGTAGTCATTTAAAAACAAATGCACTGAGATATCTTGGACGCATAATCTGGGAGGGGGGGATGAGACTGAGCAGCCCGTCCAAAAAAGCACTCCAGCCTCTCCATTAGCTGGAGAAAAGAGTGGGCGGCTGTGAGGAGTTGCTATTCTGTTGTGCGCCATGAATCACAGAGCGCCGACGTTTGTCCAGTTCCTCGGCCCAACCTACACACTCCCACATTTAACCTTCTGCCTGGAAGTCCTCTCCCTCTGACGTGTGTGTGTGTGTGTGTGTGTGTGTGGCGCAGACTTCCTCTCTGAGTGGTCGAGAGAGCGTAACATGGAGAGAAGATGGTTTTGGCCCAGATAAAAGAGTACTGTTCTCAGAGGCTCGCCCGGCATTTTAACTCTATATATCTATGTATGTATATCTATATATGTATATCTATGTATGTATATCTATATATGTATATCTATGTATGTATATCTATGTATGTATATCTATGTATGTATATATGTATATCTATATATGTATGTATATTTATATATGTATATATATCTATGTATGTATATCTATATATCTATATATGTATATCTATATATCTATATATGTATATCTATGTATGTATATCTATATATCTGTATATGTATATATATCTATGTATGTATATCTATATATCTATATATGTATATCTATATATCTATGTATGTATATCTATATATGTATATCTATGTATGTATATCTATATATGTATATCTATATATCTATATATGTATATCTATATATCTATATATGTATGTATATTTATATATGTATATATATCTATGTATGTATATCTATATATCTATATATGTATATCTATATATCTATATATGTATATCTATGTATGTATATCTATATATCTGTATATATATCTATGTATGTATATCTATATATGTATATCTATATATCTATGTATGTATATCTATATATGTATATCTATGTATGTATATCTATATATGTATATCTATGTATGTATATCTATATATGTATATCTATATATGTATATCTATGTATGTATATCTATGTATGTATATCTATGTATGTATATCTATATATCTATATATGCATATCTATATATGTATATCTATGTATGTATATCTATGTATGTATATCTATATATCTATATATGTATATCTATATATCTATGTATGTATATCTATATATGTATATCTATGTATGTATATCTATATATCTATATATGTATATCTATGTATGTATATCTATATATCTATATATGTATATCTATATATGTATATCTATGTATGTATATCTATATATGTATATCTATCTATATATCTATATATGCATATCTATATATATATATCTATGTATGTATATCTATATATCTATATATGTATATCTATATATGTATATCTATGTATGTATATCTATATATCTATATATGTATATCTATATATGTATATCTATGTATGTATATCTATATATCTATATAGGTATATCTATATATGTATATCTATATCTATATATCTATATATGTATATCTATGTATGTAACCGGTCCATCACATGGTTATGCTGCACCTGTTTGGCAGCTAAAGTAATTGTTTCCTGTGAGTCACTCAGTCAGGGGACAAATCTCAATGTTGTGAAGGATGTCAATATTAAAAGGCAAGAGGTGGACTTTTCTATCTTAAAGGGATAGTTTGGGTGTTTTGCAGTGGGTTTGTATGCGGCACTGATCCATAGTCAGTGTATCACCGACAGTAGATGGCGGTCGACCCGCCTCCGGTTTGTAGACACAGACAAGAGTACGGGAGCAAAGCAACGTAGTGATGTGGACGGATCAGCAGGTCACAACTCTCTAGAACCAACCGCAGTTCAAAACTACATCAAATACATTTTATACACGTTGACTTTCAAACTCAGACAAAATGATTTGCTTCTGGAAATGTAGCCAGGAATAAAAGTTACAAGCAACATGAGTGTAGTTTTCATTAAACATAATGTTGCTGTTCATCAAGCTCATTAATGCATTCGTTAGGACAGACTTCTGAATCATCATGGTGGCCTTGAACACCATGTTACTGGCATTAATGTGAACCTACAGTCTCAGAGAAAAAACATGACAGTAATATGCTGCATGGACTAGTAACCAGGTCATAATGTGGTGTGTGTGGTGTGTGTGTGTGTGTGTATACATAACTCCCAGTGTAAACCTCAGTCCCTATTTAATCTCACACTAGCCATAGATTTAGTCCACAATTCCTAATGTGTCTGTCCAGTCTTAGTGCCTTGCTCAAGGTTATTTTTGCTAGTCGTCTCTTGGCTCTCTTCTTACCTCGTTGCCGAGCAGAGCGGAGACGCAGGCTTCGGAGGCATCGCATATGGCCGTGAGGTCGTGACCTCCCTCCAGGGCGAGCACCAACCGACCGCCTGCCAGACCCATCAGCTGCCTGGTCAGGTAGCCGAAGCCTGCACACGAGGAAATGACGGCAGAAGAAGAAGAGAGGGGGATAGAATGAGACGGGGAGCGGTGCTGTTCAAGCTCCAACTTCCTTTTTGGATATTGATCAAAGAAAACAAAATAAAGAAAAAAGGGTTTGAGCGAGGATGAGAAAAAGGGGGCGACTGCATCAGAGGGAGGAAGAGGGAGAGAAAGTGCACTGTGGATTTACTGGGGGCCAAAAAACAAGCCATAATATGAGCCAGGTTTAATTTTAATAAGTGCGGCTTTGCGTTTGGGCTCGGCCACAGTCTTTGATCTTTTGCTCTCAGGATGAGGGGAGTTTTAATATATGCATTCAGCCATACTTTCGTCTCCCCTAAATTCTCCCCATATCCCCCTCTTCCTGCAATCCTCTCTAACCACCCATATCACCCCCTAACAACCGAGACCCCTGGTCTTATTTGAGATCTGCGGGATGGTTTTAGAAAACCTCTTTCCTGGCACGCCAAGGTCTCGTTCTGAATACGCAAGTCGGAGGCACAAAATAAACACAGAGGCGTGTGTTTGAGCGTCTGCCGCTCTTTCCTTCTATAGCGTGCTGCGTACAGCCAAGGGATGTGGACACCATGAGGGAGACCCTGGAGGCATGCATTCAAATGCGTGTGCATCTTCTACAGTTCTGAAGACAATTTTGAGCTATGGCTTTGAAAAAGAAAAAAGAAAAGAGTGATTAACTGTGGTCAGCACTTACATTTGGCTGTCAGCTTGTATCCTCCCAGGGGTGGAGCATGTCCGTCTACCGCATCAAAGCCCGAAGACACCAGAACCACGTCTGGGGCGAACTCGTTGGCAATAGGCATAACCACCGTCCTAGGAAAAAAACAACGTCAACAAAAATAATGTATTTGAGAGTCTTCTATCTCTATCCAATAATTGTGGCTTCACTGCATATAGAACACTTTGTTTGAAAACAAGTGCATGCATGAACAGGAAGGCCAGAAAGCACAGATCCACTGTGTGTTCCAGTACCCGTACTACCACACTATCAAGTATGCAGAAAAACCTTCAGTATGTCCCTATAGTATGTCAAAAACACCAGGATGTCCTACTGCACCCAGTCACACGTTGTATGCAAGCCAGCAGCTACATGAGCAACAGGGTCAAAGGTCAAGGTGCGATGTTATGACAAGTAGTATGTCCAAACAGTTGGCACTTTGTAAGAGCAGCTGCAGCATGTACTAACAGTAAAAAGAAAAAGTACGTCATTTGGAACGCAGCATCAGTGTCTCACAAACACACACCTGATGAGGTGCAGGACCAATGTCTGTAGCTGACGCTGACCGGCGTATACACGTTGCCATGACAACACCGTAAGTTGAGTTACGCGATTTGTATTATTATTTAGTTTATTTCTGCAATTGTAATACATTACGTTTACTGTAATTTCGGGTACCTTGTGTTAAACTCGTAACCGTTTTGTCCTTGTTTTACTCATGATGATAGATGAGCTTTTGTTGTTGTAACGTGACCATTAACCCGGAAGTTAAGCGGAGCTCAGAAAGACGAGAAATGGCGGGTGAAAACAGCGAACTTTTTCTTTCCCGTAATGTTATTCTACTACTGGTCTACCAGGCGAACACGGTAAAGTTTATTAAGTTAACTCATTAAAGTACTTTTATACTTGTTGTAGGTGATGAGAGACAGAGCATTTGTTTCTTTGTTGTTTGTACATGAAGCTGTTTTGTGTCTTCTAGTTTTCACGGTGTTCCATGAGAGGACAATAATAAACGTGAACATCAGTAAGAAGCGTGGACTCTTTTATGACCAGTGTGGATACAATGTCCCCCCAAGGCCTTAAACCTTAAACCTTCAAGGACTCACTGACGCCACCTGGTAAGTGGCTGAGTGTGAGCGACTGTCAGGGTTTCAAATGTTGTAAATATGAGCATCATATGAGCATCATGCTGCAACATATCAAGTTACCATGACAACGTAAACAAATATTATGTACAGTTGTGAGTATTTATTTTAACTTTGTACTCCCTGATTTGACCGTCTTCAGGCTCTTTCCTCACGAGATGAGAGGCATTTCATATCATCTATTTACTCGTTTTTGTTAAAACAGCTTCAATGACAAATTGAAACGTTTGATGAATAAATGTGTGATTCTTTTATATGTTCAAGCTTTAATACTTAATGTTTCTGAGTAAATGGAATATTACAGGCCGAACACACACGCGCCCTGCTCTTTGTTTCCCTTTTTAATGTCTCCACGCTTCCACCGGTAACCCCCTGTTTAACGTCACATTGCTATGAATTGTGGGTAATTCACTTGGGCAAAGTCTGCAGAAATGCGGACTTACGGAAAGTGTTCATAAAGGGCTCAAAACGTTTTTTACACAATTCCTCTTTTCTGCCAAATAATCTAAAAATGGTGACACAAGAAGAATGATCGTCTTGGTGCAGACAAGCTACGTACATTGTGGTGGTTGAAATAGAGCTTCTGTAATTTAAGAGGACTATTCAAACATGCACATGGAGATATGCCTTTAGTGTGCTGACTGTCCTTGTGATGATGATTGTTGATTGCTGCAACCAGCGGAGATGCTACATGTCCCTATTGCTCTATATCGGTTGCTGTATTTTCAAGTCATTTTATGGCTTTTCCTCCCTTTCATGGTTTTCAAAGCAAACATCCACCTAATGAGTTTGTATGTACAGCCTGTGTGTGGCAGAGGAAATTACAGCATGCACTTCTGGAAGTGGAAAGAAGTTTGGAAATTTGGAGGCAGCGATACACTAGAACATCCTCCAGTAAAAAGGGGAAACGGAAGGACAGATATAATTGCATGTGTGCGTATCATGCATGCGTGTTAATTATGCAGGGTGATTCTAGCGCTGCATGGGTGTGGTCAATGAGGGCTGTTTGTGTACAGCCTTCCTCTTACAAACAGCTGGTAGGGAGGGAGTGCTTGTGTGCAATGTGTCATGCACATAAATCCAATCAACAGCGGGGGAACCGTGTAATGATTCACTGCACGTTGTGGCCGGAAAATCCAGTCCGGTTTTCATGGTGACCGGGTTAGAAAACATGTGTGTGTTTTTCACAGAAGGATTATATTAGATCCCATAGACTAGTTTGAATTGATCAGCTTCATTTTATTTCTTTTACGAGGCTGAACACAACTTTTTTAAATGAAAGAAAGGTATCCAATTGTAAATCAGGTAGTGTACACATTACTTAAAGAATGTTCGTTAAATAGCTGTGAAGCCACAGTTTGTGGTTTTCTGTATCTGTAAAGGTATCTGTTAATTAGGAATCAGCCATACTGACTGATCACTGAACTAGAGCTGGCACTGTAGAGGCTTTATCAACTTCGAATAATATAGAAGTATTCTAGTTCATAGTAATTTGGTTTAGGACTCAGTTCATAAATAGTTATAGGCTCCCCAGATGGCAAAACAAGTGGTTCTCTTAGATTTGCAGAGGAATTTTCTGGCGGTCTGGGATATTCGGGCAAGCAGTGTTTTGGTGAGGTCTACGAGTGACGGAGTACCACAGGGTTCCGTCGCAGGTCCTCTGTACTTTGCTGACCTCAGGAACACGGTGCTGGTTTTGCTGGCTGTGGGGGAGCAGTGTGCCCTGAACTCTGGAGGCCACCGGTTTTTCCAGCTCTTGTTCACCACCAAATTATAACCCTAAACTGCGCACACCCCCCCACCACACCACAACACCCATACGTACACACAGCTGTCTGAGGGAGAGGCGGGAGGTAGTATTCCGAGCGTATTGGTAGTGCCAGACAGAGAGGATACACTGAGTGCGTCACTGCGTTAGCGTGCATCTGGCAATATTTCAGAGGAAAACGTCATGTGAGGAAGATGAAAAAAAGCTTGAGTGAGTTAAAGATATAGAGGGCAAGAACATGGGCATGGCCTTAACCTGTAGGGGAGGAGTCTAGGAAGAACACATGGATTTGACTGAGGGAGTAAGGACAGGAATAGAGATTGAAAAGTGTTCCGTTAGCATGACGGCAGGTGCAAATGTTTCTAAAAAGGGAACGTGATCCTTTGTTTGAATCAGGCTTTTATGACAATTGTGTATGTGAAATGAACAACCACGCCGCTAAGGGAAGTCAATATTTTTCAGCTCCAGTTTTCAGATTTCATCGCACGTGTGTGTCCGCCTGCTTACACACTTACATACGCTCACACAGCTTTGGCCCATTAACATTTGGGCCGTAAAAGACCCCACATTAAAAGGAGTTGGCCACAGGCGCCCATGTGGGCTGACACACGGCGCAGGGGGAAACCTTGACCGCCAAGGATACTTGAAGCACTGAGGGCTCCCCCACGCCCCTCCTCCAGCCTTGAACACAGACAATAGACAGTTTGGTCACGGTGAAAAGTGTTGGTGTCATCAGTTCCAGCCCCACCGCTCTGGAACAATATCCTGACATTTAAGGTGAAATACAAACCCACAGTAATCAATTAGCAGACTGGCATGAAGGGAAGCCAGTGGTTGTAGGGGAGACTAATTCCGTGTGAATCAGAGACTATGTATGTGGAGATGAAACAGCTTCTCTGTTAATTAAGGGAGGGGAGAGTTTAAGCGACGTGGGCATCCTGAGTAAACAGGCTGCGATCTAAACCACTGCTGGCTCTCCCACAGCCAGATCTTACCAGGAGTGGAACTACTTGTAAGCATGTAGTGCAAACTTTTGTTTAGTTCACCTAGCAACAGGTTGCATGTGTCACAGTATCAGTTTATGGGAATGAGACTGATTAAAACGAGAGGATCCTACACCTCAGGGTCATGTTCTCAGACTTTAGAAACCTCAGCAAAAAAGGACCAAATAATAAATCCACTATGGTGAGAGACTAGTTAGGATGAGACTCACCTATGAACCTGTGTGACAAACACAGACAGACTAAACGTCATTCTCATGACCACCATCTCTAAATCCCTCTGCCATCAAGCCCTCTTGGCATCGACGGTGCTTTTATGAACCACTCCTCTAATCATTCCTCTTGTGGTCGTGATCAGGTTAATATCAGGTTAATGCAGCAGCAGGTCTTAAGGAGACTACTCATCTTGGTGAAATTGCTCCGGTACCTAATTTATCCTTTTCCACATCTTGATTATGCCGTCTGGTCCAATGTACTGCAGGCTTCTAACATGTATACATTCCTTAGGTTTGTTAATATATAGTAGAATATACTAATTATCTAATCATCTAATATTCTATTCATTTCTGTCAAACAGATACATCACCGCGCCAATAAAAAGAGTGTATAAACAACTGAGGTCAAGTTTTTTTCTTTAATATTATTATATATAATAATATTAATATTTACCAGAAATAAGTACCATTATCAGCTTATTCCTAGGCGTGAGCAGTCATCATTGGAGATGTTCAAGTAAAGGGCCAGCTGTTTTAGAGGGAGTAGTGTTCAGCACACCAGTCAACAAAAGGTTAAACTGCAGAGTTTCAAGGCTTTCCTCCTCCGTTCATAAAAACAGTAGAGAGAGAGAGAGAGAGAGAGAGAGAGAGAGAGAGAGAGAGAGAGAGAGAGAGAGAGAGAGAGAGAGAGAGAGAGAGAGAGAGAGAGAGAGAGAGCACAAAACTCACACACGCACACTTACACTTCAAAGCCCTGTCATCTGGAGCTGAGAAGAGCTGGTTTGAATTAAGTTTAATTCTCCTCTCTCGTCTTTCCAAGTTCATGGCAGAAGAGGGAGTGAAAGAAGGAGGATGAGGAGAGAGGGGGGCGAGAGAGAGAGAGAGAGAGAGAGAGAGAGAGAGAGAGAGGGGCGAGAGAGAGAGAAAGAGAGAGACAGAGAGCGAGAGATGGTGCTTCTGGTTTTCATTAGAGCCAATTTTCTTATCTTTTTTTTCTCTGAGCTTTTCTGGAGGCTCAGACGTGATCCCTGCAAATGCAACGTGGCACAGGCCAGCAGAGGAATGGGAAGGTGCCGGCTGCACGGCACGCATCCCCTCCCGAAGACGGAGAGGACCACAGCACACAGATAAACAGAGAGAGAGAGAGAGAGAGAGAGAGAGAGAGAGAGAGAGAGAGAGAGAGAGAGAGAGAGAGAGAGAGAGAGACGCTGTGTGTATCAGGTGTCCATGCATGCATGTGGTTGTAAATGTGTACTCACTCTGATGTAGAAGCTGCATGTGTTTCTCTGTGTTTTTCCGCATATTCATGCATCTTCATGGAAGCTGAAAGCGGGGCTTTCTACATTTCTAAACTTGTGAGCAGCATGTGCATTTGGATAAACACACGACTATCCAGTATCTGTAAGCATGTCTCTTGGTGTGAGTGGTAGATCTATGAGCTGTGAGGCAGGTCTGCTGCTGTCCTGTGGGGCCGATGAATCGTCCAAACCTGCTGCAGCCTTCGGGGGATTAACAGCGCCAGGCCCTGAGGCGATAACACGCCCACAACATGCGTTCTCTTTCCCTTTGGATCCTTTCCATCATGTTTCATTTAATAACACAAAATTACATAAACAGAACACACAAACGCAGTACAAGCCTCTCGACATGTATATGTGAATGCATGCAGCCCTGAACAAACACACACGTCCCAAAACTACTGTTTTACATTTCAAGTTGTCACAGTTTGATGTTTAGAGAGTGGGCTGGTGACACCAAAGCGCAGTGCGTAACTGGTCAACTTAAATACGGATGGAACATCTCCAGCAATGCCCTTAAAGAGTTACAGCGGTACTCCTACACAGCCTGTACAAACAGTTACACACAGTCAAAGGCTCTGGCTTTCCAACGTTTCTAAAGAAATAAACCCGACGACGGCGTCGCCGTGATCTCATTTTGGGCTTGAGACTTAAATGTTTCAACCAAAAGCCTGCAGAACACACTGGAGGTGAGGTGTGCATGTAGGAGCCAGAGTGTGTCTGGTTGAAACACTCCTGAGATGCTTTATAGGATTACAGCAGGATCAAGTGTTTTCATGTGGCGGGGTCTGCTTGAGTACTACAAGTCTGGATTACTCATCTTTATTTCAATCTCAACCAGTCCCTTTTTAAGTGTGTCTGCATCCAGTCAACCAACTTCATGGAAGTGCAAAACTAAAAGGCTTGAGTACAATTTCAAAATAGCAAGTATCAATCTGTTATTATCAACACATTTAAACAGCTTTATAAACTGTATTTTCTGAGGCAAATCAGCAACACTCTAGTGTGTTTTAGTACTGTAGTAGACATTACCAACCCTTCAAATTAATTTTCATTTGTATACATATGTGTATCGTGTCTGCTTTGTGTATCAATATAGAAGTAGAACCTATGACACATACTGCACTGGCTACTGGCTTCAGTGATGGATTATAAATAACATCGGCGGAATGATATACGTTTATTGAGTGGTTGTCATCGGTGCATTAGGCACACATGGTAGAATGAGGAGGATGAAGGGAGAAGAGACAATAAAGAGTGAGGAGGGGAGAGGGTTAGGGGTCTGGGCTGCATTAACGGGGGTTAAGGTGTGCTTCCGGGGGCCGGCGTGCCTGAAAGCTGCGAGAAGACGGCGGCCTGTCGGTGTGATGCGTCCAGATGGACACGAGGTCGCAAACACGGACTCGTCTTCAAAGAGTCTGTGTCTGTGGTGAGTACACGGTTGTAGTGTGTCTATGATCTGCATGTGTGTGTGTGTGTGAGAGGTTATAAATAGCTCCAGAAAGTGGACCTAATAGAAATCAGGCCTGGCATCAGGAGGAGCTCCCTACCTCCTCGACAGCCCTCACTACATCATTTGTCAAGCTATTTGCTGTGTTTCCTTCCCTTGAAGTCACCTTCAGGACAGACGGCACCACGAACACAGCCGCTCAGTCTCAACGCGTCTCTAAAGTAGCAGGCGACATCGGTGTCTTACCTAAATGCAGCCAGGTACTCTGCATCACTCATGGGAGGTTCTAGTCCTCCAGTAAAGGCAATGTTCACATTGAAGCCCTCACCCGCTCCACTGCCCACCTACAACACAAGCATGAGCGGGTTACTTTGTGCAACGGGAGCGGCAGGCCGGCAGAGACACAGACCGGTGCTGCTTCCCACCTCGTCAGGCGCTCCACTGCCGGGGAAGAAGTTCCCGTCGTCGTAGCGATGCAGCGACAGGTAGAGAACGCTGGGGTCAGCGTAGAAGGCCTGCTGGGTGCCATTGCCATGGTGAACATCCTGGAAACGTGGAGGTAAAAGAAAGGATTGGTTAGGGAAACATCTTAGTGTGGTGTGGAGTGGGTTTGGGAAGATGGGTCATTAACTCCAGAGACATAGCCGTCTTGTCACCAAAAGGACCTCAGGTCACATTAGACGGGTTATCAACTCGTGCGCCTGCACTGAGAGCAGCTGAACGACACGCAGACTACACATCTGTACCTCAGCCTGTTGTGACGTCAAGAAGGGATGGTCGGCAGGATTTAATGAAACCCCTGGACTTCAAAAAGGCATTCACTTTAGCAAACATCAATTGAATGACCTCATCGTCTACATCCCGAGAATGCTTTAATATGTGATCCTAAAAATGTCGCTGTTGGCCGCAGCGGCATGACAGCGAATTTACTCGCTGCGACAGACGGAGAGGAAATGAAAAGACCTTCAAAGGCTTTTGATGGTCGTGACCAGCGAGGGACCCACGGCCGAGGCTTTGTCCTACCTTCAGAAACAACACTGACCTAAATAACATCATAGCATATATTAAGCAGAACAAGTACAGCTGTATTAACAATGCAGTTATAGTTTTGAACTGTTTCAATGTGGAGCATATATGTCTACCACTTACACTGTCTATTCCCTAAGTAGATGGTTATGTAACACGAGGAACTCACCCAGTCCACGATGAGGACTTTACTGACGTTGAGTCTCTGCTGCAGCAGCTTGGCTGCAATGGCGACTGAGTTGAAGTAGCAGAAGCCCCTGAAAGTGGACAGTAAGAGGACAGCGCTGATCAACTTCTCTCAAATTATAGTAGATTTACAATGTTGTCACGACAAAGTGCATCTCTCTTTGAGAACACACTGATGTCTGCTGAGCAGACATGAAGCAGAAGCTTTGATACGACAGGACGGCTACGACTAGAAGGACAAGCTTAACACAGCGAGGGAGGAGGAAGACAAATATGAAGTCAACAAAATGCTGTCAAACAGCCCAGAGCTGATCTTTCTCTTGGTCTCTTTGTATTCACTTACATGGGCGTGCTCTCCTCAGCGTGGTGTCCAGGAGGTCGAACTACAGCGAAACCATTCTGTCAGGGGAAACAAAAGTCTTACACACAGCCTATTGAATCAGTTGATTCTATCTGACCCTAAAGCTGCTCACTCTAGTCTAATGACACTTTCACTTTCTCTCAGAGAGACGGAGAGGTCAGAAAATGACATCACAAATACATAAATTAAAGCAAAAATTTATTTAATCCTGTGATTTAATGCCCCAACGCCTTAGTTCAAGATTTAAAACAAGTTTCTCTCATTCAAAAGCGTGTGTGTGCGCACACACAGAAACAGACGCTTACATCGGGTCAGTTAAGGGAAGCTTTGTTAAGGGACCTGCGGGACTCCCGGAAACTGTTTTTGGGGGCTGCCGCTGCTCTGTGCTGCGTGGGGACATTAGATCGATGTTTGGGCTGATGTAGAGCGAGGCAAGTCCGACTAATGATGTTGAGTCAGCTGCTGTGGATTAGCAGCCAGCCGGGAGTTTACTGCAGAGACGACTGCCTCAGCTGTTTGAAGACACTCCGCATTATACAGTATGTACGTAGGTGTAGGAGCGACAAGGGGAAGGTGGAAGAGGAAAAATAACTACGGATTAAAATAGACATGGGTGGAGGAATAGAGAGCAACAGATGGAGAGACAGACATGTGTGAGTGTGTGCGTGGTGTAGAGTCATGTCCTTCTGTGGAGGATCTTCAGAAGACCATCTGTGTGTGTGTGTGTGTGTGTGTGTGTGTGTGTGTGTGTGTATGAATGTGCGTACACGTGTGCATGTCTTAAGATCAGGTTAAGCTGAGTCAATACATGTGAACTTTAACCCTGTATTATTCCAACACATTCTCACTCCCAGCACGTCAAACACTGAAGCTTCAAACGATGACGCTCAAGGTTTCCCTCCAGCGTCAGCTTTGAACGCGGCAGGGACCGCGTGTCAGCTTCCACTCGCTACATACATGGTGTCTTTTCAAAATAAACTTCTGTCATCACAGGAGGTTAGGTTCAGGTTCGAGAGGTTCAGGAAACAGAGCGTGGTTGACAATAACTTGACTGACGAAAGACTTGTGTAGCAAGTGACTAGAGGTGTTTTAGTTTCTCCTGGAAGTCCACCGGCTCTTAGTGCTGTGTTTGTTGTGTCTAACAATGGCGCGTGTGTGTTTACATTGGAGTTGGTTGAAAACGCCCAGAGGTACTGACCAACTGTCGCTATTTGACGAGTCTGGAGTGAGACCGAGTTGATTATTCGTGTTTTACCTTGATAATACCAATCACACATGTTCTAGACATTGTAGACCCTTGTTTCTTCATAGTAATCTGCCCATATGTAGAACAAGTACTGAATGCAAGTACATATAGTATGGCGTGCTACTGTCTCTCAGAGGAATGTCATTAGTCTGTGGCATGCTGGTGCTAAGCTAACGCTAAGTGCGACGGCTGCTCTGCAGGTGGCTGTGGTGTAATGCCAATAAAACGGGCCCGTTAGCGGGGACTGCTGGCATTTGCAGCGCCCGAGAGCAGGGCCTCCCTGCTGGGTTCAAACAGTGAGCAGCCATCGCCACAGACACAGGAAGGCTGGCTGCTGGGGCAAAGCATGACGGGGGGGGGGATGTCTGTCTGGGAGGTGCTAACGAGACTTTGGGGTGGATGGTTCTGGCAGGACTTTCTCCTTTCTGGAGGTGTTTGGAGGTGTGAATGGGTAATACAGCGCTATGAGGCGCCATAACAAGGGTTTAAGTAAACCCTTAGTGACTAACATAAAGGCCTTCCCAGTGCTAGTCAGGATTTGTCTTGGTGGGGTCCAGCTGAGCTTTGTTTCGTGTTTGCTCCATCTTATTGGTGTGGTTATTATATGCCTGTAGTCCCTAAAAATAAAGCCCAGCAAACAGCCACGACTTCGCTGCTCATTTGACTCAAAGTATCCGAACTAACCTTCAGTTCACCCGACGCTACTTTGAAGACCAGCTCCACCACCGAGCCGACGGCCAGACGAGCCGCACTGGATGAATGGACCTCGTTCCAAATGGTGTCGCTGTCCACCTGCGCACGCACGCACGCACGCACGCACGCACACACACACACACACACACACACACACACACACACACACACACACACACACACACACACACACACACACACACACACACACACACACACACACGTGTTGTTTATCACATTTTTAAAAGTTGGCAGAAAACATGCATCTTCATGCTGTTTTTCGTTCATTTGGGGACATCTGATGCCGTGGTTTACAGTCATTTAGCGTGACAGCGATTGTTAAACTGTGAGGACATTTGAAATCATTTAGCTTATGTCATTTCACATCAAAGTTAGTCTTTGAAAGTGGCAGTTTAGGGGCAGCTGGAATGTTTTCACGGACGTGGACCGAAACCAAGAGAGAATCTGTGAGGCAGCAACGCATATTTAGAAGCTTAATCATACTCTGAACATTTATTACAGCACACGCTTAGGAGCACAACTGTGATCAATACATGAAAGATAAAAACGTTAATTATTACGTAGTGCTGGGCGGTATACCGGTTCATTTTTCACACAAAGCCGAAACTCTTCAACAGGAAGCTAAATATACTGTTCTCTATGAGCGCTGCGGTGGAGCTAGTTCTGTAGAGTGGATCGAGATGAACCCTAATCATGGTCATCACTTTATAACACAACAATTAATAACCCACAGCTAATGCTCTTAACAGGGCAACACACCTCAGCACTGCAGTTTGTAACGCATAAACAATTTGTAACACTAATAATTGTACATTTGTAAAATGACACCGCCGAACGGCATGCTGGGTACAGCTCGCTAGCTAGCCCGTTAGCTAGTCTGCTAACAGCTGAGAGAGGCTCCGTCTACAGTAACGTTACATTAAAGAACAGAACAGAGCGCTGCAGGAGGAACAAAGAGAGACCGGAGATGAACCAGTAGAGCCTGTGACCAGCAGAGGAGCTTCAGTATTTATTACTCATTCTGGCATTTATTGTAATTTCATGTGACAATCTTAAGGTGAAGGGTTCACCAGTCAACCAGTTTTTGCCAACATGTCGACAAATCAATTGCTAAATAAAATCAATATCAATTAAAGCTGCAATCAGCATTGATCGGGCCCTCGCAACGTCACACACGTCAAGGGTACTGGCAGGACTCTGGTTGATGCGGCAATGCATTTCTGTGACCATCATACACTGCATGCAC
This sequence comes from Cebidichthys violaceus, assembly GCF_023349555.1. Lineage (NCBI taxonomy): Eukaryota > Metazoa > Chordata > Actinopteri > Perciformes > Stichaeidae > Cebidichthys > Cebidichthys violaceus. The sequence continues at coordinate 106,269 of NW_027176328.1, forward strand.
AAGTTAGATGATATTTCCTGCGTCGACCAGCAGCATAGCAAGACCATGTTGCCAGGTCTTAAGCCTCAAATGTCTTGAGTGTACCTCCGATACAGTCATAAATGTAAGCCTGTTAAGATCATTAAGAAAATGAACGTGTGAATGTGCTTCAGTATTTGTAACATAACAGACTGTCAGGTTACTGGGATGGAGTTCAACTCCCTGCAGTGTCCTACTGATTGTATTTGGACTTACATGAAAGTTAACAGAACAGCAGTGTCATTTGTTTTTACTTGAACACTTTAATTTGACACCGTTTTCATTTTAAGCTCTTCTGTAACTTTAGATTGTAGTGTGAAGCATTCATTGTAACATTTAACCTGATTCTCATGTAGAAGCTCTAGACAGATCATTTATACTAATGCCCACTGACATGGTTTGAAAAACACTGTTGATTAACTTTTGTTCTCCAAGCATCTTAGTTTGCACATATTTAGATCAGAGAAGTCTTTTTCTCATGGTGTGCCCACAAACCCTGTTTGGGCCGCTGTTATTATAGAATTCTGTTTACGTCCGTGGTTGCCAGTAGGTGGCGCTATGACTATGAGTTAATATTGGCATGCAGAAGACCTAAAATCACAACAGCAATCAAGCATGTCAAGTTTGGGGCAGTTTTGACAAAGTAAGGTTGAGTTACAAAAGCTTGATGGATGATGGCGAATCATGTAAAATTGCCGCGACACCAAGTCCATGTTATCCGATGAAACATCAAGCTTTTAGTAACTTTTAATCGTTAAGGTCTTTAGGTTGTTCTGACCAAATTCTAAGCTGATCGGATTATTTCCCTAGGAGGAGTTCGTAGTGCAGCACCTGGAAAAGGAAATAAAACCACAAGAAATTCATACAAAATTCAAATTGGCTGACTTCCGGTTGGGTTTAGAGCATGGACCCCGAAGACTTTTTTTTAAGTCTACATGTGATACACCTGCTTACTTAATTTCATACATCTAGGTGAAACGTACTGCAAGGGCTGCATCGTCGAAATATTGTAGGGGGCGCTATCGAGCCGAGTTGCCACTCTGAAGCATTAAAATCACATCAGATAACTACATTCAGGATTTTAAATGTGTGTGACAAGTTTGATTTTGTTTTGAGTATTTTTAGCCCCTCAAAAACACCTTTGTTTTTCATGGAGAGGAATGCATCGCCACGGCAACGGCATTTCACGAAACAACAAGCTTTGAGTAACTTTTAATCACAAAGGTCTTTAGATTGTTCTGTCCAAATTCTAAGTTGATCTGATTAGTTCCCTGGGAGGAGTCCGTTAAAGTAGAGCGCCTGGAAATTGAAAAAACGACACTAGAAATTCAGACTAAATTCAAAATGGCTGACTTCCGGTTGGGTTTAGGGCATGGCCCCAAGAGACTTTTATTTAAGTCCACATGTGATACATGTGCCTACCAAATTTTGTTAATCTATGTGAAACGTACTGCGAGGGCTGCTTCGTCGAAATTTAGTAGGGGGCGCTATTGAGCCGATTTAACACTCTGATTGAATAAAATCATATTATAGAACTACATTTTGGCCTTGTGATCTGTGTGTCAAGTTTGCTTGTGTTTCGAGCTTTTTTAACCTCTCCAAATGACCATTGTTTTTCACGGCGAAGACTGCGTTACCACGGCAATGGCGTTCGACGAAACATCAAAAGCTTAGAGAACTGGCATTATGAACTTCTTACATTTGTGTGGAACAAATTTGATGTTGATCTGATTTTCCAACTAAGAGAAACAAGCCAAAGTATAAAGACTTTAACTTACTGTTGCCAGTAGGTGGCGCTATGACTATGATTCAAAATTGGCTTGCAGATGTCTTCAGGCCTGGAGTTTAATCAAACATCTGAAATCTGGTAAAGATCTGATGATGCGGAGTCGAGTTACATCAGTTTATTCGTTCATGGCGAAGGATCGAAATTCGCAGAGCCGCCACGTCGCCACGCTTCGACAACTTCCTACAATTTTCACAATGAAGCATTATCAAGGTCTTAAGGCTTTTGTGACAAAATTTGAGAGGGATCCGATTAATCTGTGAGCAGTAGGGTGTCAAAGTACACAACCTATTACTTCCTGTTGCCACTAGGTGGCGCTATTACTATGATTCAAAATTGTCATATACATGTGTTCAGGGTCAGGATGTTATGACATATGAGAAATTTGGAGCAGATTAGGCAATGTACAGCCGAGTTACAACAACTTCCTGTTTCATGGCGAATGGTGTTTTTTTGCCGCCACGCCACGGACACATAGTTCGATAACTTTTTGATCTTTGAGTATCGTTTCACTGCCAAGGTCTCAAGAGCATACTGACCAAATCTGAAGGCAATCGGGTTTAATCTCTAGGAGGAGTTTGTTAAAGTACGGCGCCTTGAAACGGTCCAAAAACGTCATAAAATTCAAAATGTCCGACTTCCTGTTTGGTTTAGGATATACCTCCTTTTGACTTTTTTGTACGTCCCATCACGTTCCACATACCTACCAAATTTCATACAGCTAGGTGAAACCCAAAGTTGGGGCTACTCTGTAGGGGGCGCTATCGAGCCAAAATGTCATGTCGCAGCTGGACACCCCAATAATACTGGAATTTTCACCACGATTGAATTTTGTGCCAAATTTCAAAAGATTCCCAGTATCCCAAGCACCTCCTTTTTGCGATGAAACTGGTACGATAATAATAATAATAATAATAATAATAAAAAACATTAGAATAACAATAGGTCCTCCGCTCCGACTACGTCGGTGCTCGGGCCCTAATTAAATCTGCCAAGAACTTCAGACGTGAAGTCCTGGATTAAACATTTTAAATACGACGGAACATTTGAAGTCCGGGGACAAACAAACTGGAAATGAAGGAAAGCCAGGAAAAGTTGAGCTGTTCTGCATTTATTTACACATCTTCTGAGTGTTTGTGTGTTTGAGTCAGTTCAGACATAGGGGCCGCCATTCAGTGGTCAAGCCTGATTAATGCTGAGGCACGCTCAGCCCCAATCACAACAGTACACACACACACACACACACACACACACACACACACACACACAAGCCAAGTGGACCACAATAGCCTACATGATTGATTGTAAGCAGGGCCGTGCACAGGACAACATACACACCCTCCATCAGGCAGACGGAGCACGTGATAAACAGAGAGAAGAGCTGGCAGATGAAAAGAAGAGAAGGAAGGTCTGTGTGTGGATGTGTTTCAACCGTACACACATGTGCGGAGCGGACCGACGCCAGAGCTCCGGACCGGGCTCTCCGATGTTAAACCCGCGGCTGTCCCACTTTGAATGTGTTAACTTTAACCTGCCGGTCACCCGCTCTGTCGCGCTTCATCCACGCCGACTGCCTTTCGGTCAGTCAGCTGGCCGACAGTCACGGTCACCCCGGTCAGACCCGCGGGCCCTTTCAACCAGTCAGTGCGTGAAGCGACTCGACAGCTTTTTCGGGCCGGCGGGCCCACTTCACTTTCCTCTCGTCTCCAGCGACGGGAATGATGGAGGCTGGAGGAGAAACCCCATAATAACATCCACAGAGGGAGGAAAAAGGCTCTTTTCAAGCCGTGCCAAGAAAGACCACGGAATAAAAACTGTGGTGCGTTCGCCGTAGACGAAAAACTGAAAAAGGAGGGAGTGAGGAGGTATGGAGAGCGTCGTCGCTCTGACTCAGGGAGCAGAATGTGAAGAGAGAGAAACCGGCAGAGTGGAAGACACCGTGTCGTGTCTTCCACGTGGACGAGGAGAGCGAGCGGCTGAAGAGCCCACGAGTGAACGGGAAAGTGAATCCTATAAGTCAGTTCATGAGCACAAACAGTCGGCTCTGAAGCAGCATGTGGAGACTGGGTGGGTTTATGATCTGCCGTGTTGATGTTAGTTTTTTGCCTCAAGCCAAGAGTGGGACGCAAACTAGGCAGGGAAGAGTGAAAGGGAAGGTGGGCGTTTGTGTGTGTGTGTGTCAGAGGTAGAAAAGAGCGGGAGAGAGCTGGGATGACTGAATGATGGTTCCCCACAGGCTGACAGCCTAATTTCAGCCCCCTTCCTCTGTAAATGTGTGTGTGTGTGTGTGTGTGTGTGTGTGTGTGTGTGTGTGGGGGGACTTGTATGTGTGTGCATGACAGGAAGACAACAATTTAGCCCCATTTGCCGTTATAAAGAGCAGAGCAGAGCTCTTCTCATTCCCACCACAGCAGCAGTAACCCCTGAGGGAGGGAATAAGGGGGGGGGGGGATTTTGAGATGCAGAATTGTTATGTAAAAGACATAAAGAGCTGTAGGTGGATTGGCCTTTGGAAATCCTCAACCGTGTGAAGGAGTCAACAGCCACACACACACACACACACACACACACACACACACACACACACACACACACACACACACACACACACACACACACAGACACACAGGTGTGAGACTGCCCGGACAGATCCATTTCAAAAGACAGCACTTCCAGCTCTGAGCAGCCATCTAAATCATTGCCTAACACACTGCTACGCACACAAACAAAAACATACACCCCCAACTATACCAAGGCACGTGCAAACACACGCAAACACACACACGCACGCGCACGCACGCACGCACACACACACACACACACACACACACACACACACACACACACACACACACACACACACACACACACACACACACACACACACACACAGCTTGTATGCTGAAAACATCTGGTTATAATTACAAACACTGCAGAAAGGCAAGCAACAGCTTTTGTTGCCTCTGGTCCTTGAGGGGCGTTTGTGTGTGTGTGTGTGTGTGTGTGTGTGTGAGAGTGTGTGTGTTTGAGAGAGTGTGTGTGTGTGTGTGTGTGTGTGTGTTTGGTGGAACAGGAACAAATGGGACCATTATTTAGGCAGGGGCAGAGAGAGAGAGAACAGTTGTTAGACTGCTGTTTGATGAATCTCTGCTGTTTGTTTCCTCACAGAGTGAGGTGGAGCGGTGCAGGTTGGATATTGATTAGATTAGCACCGTGTTGTAAAAAACTAACCGTCTATTACAACAATTTTCCACTGAACAAGCGTGACTAACATAGCAGGCGCACAAATTACCAATACTTCATCACCTAGTGAATGTTTGTTAGACGTAAGTGACTTACCCCGATGCCTCCGCACGGTAACCTCACAAACATGGGACTCACTGAACCTGAGGCAGAAACACAGAAACACAGAAACGTGGAATTAGAAACCGTGATATGGAAATGAGAAAAGAGAGAGCGACCGGGTGAAGTGGTAACTTTCTGGACTCACATGACCCCCTAGAAACTGAGCAATCGACCCTTTGACCTGATCTAACAGCGAGAGTATACAAGGGCGGGCCTTAATTGGTGGAGGTGAAGGGGGAACGAGTATCTCATAATAATAATAATAACCATAATAATAATAATAATGACAATTAAACCCTCTCCCTGCTCTTCAGTGGGAATCAAGATTTTAGGCCAGAGAGAGATCCGTTGGTTAGAATTTCCTCTAAAAAGACATTTTTTTAATTGTTATTCTCCAAACAACTTTATTGCCTTTAAATTGAATCTAACTGACTGTTCACCCTGTGAAAAGGTTTTTAAAGCAGCATGTAGAAACTGAACTGCCCGGATTATCAAAACATTGAACTAATCTCCATCTCGTGTTAACAACTGGACCAGTGTAAAGTTTCAGACCTCTGAAGCTCAAGGGGCAGAGCGTGGCACTCACAGGGGGTCCATGTGCTCAACAGTGTCTACCATTACATTACATTACAGTCATTTAGCAGACGCTGTTATCCAAAGCAACTTACAATAAGAGCATCAACAAAGGTATTCAAAAGAACTACTAGTCACCAGAAGTCATAAGTACATCTCCTTTAAACAAGCATCTAAGAGCATGAAGCAGAGCATAACTCAGAGCCAACAAGAAACAACCTCGAACCAGATAGTTAATACACACACACACACACACACACACACACACACACACACACACACACACACACACACACACACACACACACACACCTGCGCTTTAAGCCACAAAGGCCAGACATAAGTGACAAAGCAGCCTGTGCAACTTCCAGTTAACAAGCTTCAGCAGTTCCTCACCTGATCACCTCCAGGACTTTATTAGATCGGACCTTTTGTCATGACACGGTTTAAGCATTACAGCTGATTCCTTTCACAGACGCTGCAGGTTCGTGGTGTTTAAGAGAAGGACTTAGTCTGAGATTTAGTCGACTGAAATGGACAGCTCAACACTTAACATTGCACGTCTGCATGCAGACTGATGTGTGCAGTGTGTCGTCTGTGTGTAAAGTACTGCGAAACACTTGAGCAACACTATTTATCTCAACACTCATTCATAGCCAGCAGACTAGTTAAGACAGCAGCATGGCTGGCAGTCACTTACTGCTGGATCAGTTCAAACGTACACACAGAACGTGTTTATGCAATTGTGTGCGTACATCGATGCGTCATTGTATGCCTTACAGTCCAGTTTCTGCCGCAGCGGGTTGGTTCCGTAGAGCAGGACGTGGGCTTCGGAGTGGACCGTCTGTAACTCCTCCAGCGAGGCCTTCCTGCCGCGGATACACTGGTCACAGAGGAGACAAAGAGGGACAAATCAGGGTCAAAACGACTTGCTCACCATCCAAACTGCCATCGACACCAAAGAAGACGACAAGGATGGAGTTACATTGTTTGAAGTTTGTGTCCCACACTCATGGAGAGGTACGTCATGTATGGAGGCACAGTGGGGTCTGCATGCGTTCAGTAAATAGAGTTTAGGAGGTGAAAGTGGTTCATTTTAATGCCATAAGCTCTTAAGTGTTTAGTTTTCATTGGTAAAGCCTGGTGCCAAGACAAAATAGGTCAACACTGCCCCCCTCTGGTCATTAAAGCAACCTGCATTTCAGAGTTGAACACTGGCAGGTTTTATACTATTAACTTCTTAAGATCACAACAGGTAGAGGAAAAAACCCAGTGACACGTTAACAACACGTCTATTCGTTCAGTGTGAGGAGGCCTAAATATTTGTAATGTGGCAAATGTATAAAAACCATGACAGTTGCTTTATGTGCTAACCTCGAAATAAGTTCTCAGTAATTGAGATGAGGATAAAATACATTTGTTTACTCGACTCACCGTAGCTCCAGGACAGGACAATTCAACTCTAAAGCTTTATAATGTCAAGGCAATCATATCTATAGAGCGCCAAATCACAACATATGTGATCGCAGGTGGAGATGATACTTCAAAAGCTACATCTATTGAGGTCAAGTGTAACTGTGGCCTCACCTCGCAGTGAGCCCTGAGGCCGGTTTCCTGCAGTCGGGACCAGATGCTCTGGATGCGTCCGGCGTGCTCTGGATGGCTGGTGGTGTTGCCGCACATACACTGGTGCTTCTGCATCAAAGAGTCATACACCAGACCTGGAACAATACACACATACCGTGTATTTATTTGTACATCTTTGACAACGAGGGCAGGACCAGTTGTGGCAACAGGATTCCTATAATCACGACGTTAAAGTCCCACGTTTTGATTATGTATTGCAACGGCTTCACCGTAAACAAACATGTCACACTGAGAGCGTCCAGAGAGATGAGGCGACTCCGTGGAGTACATCACACTTGTTGTGGAGCATGTCGTCACAAGGCTCAGAATACCTAGCAACAGCCTTGAGCGTGTAAACAGCCGCGGTGTGGTTTCCTCTAACCTGCAATCAGCAGCATCAGAGTGTTTTCATAGATTGTTGTTTGCCGCTCTACTTTACGATGGACACACACCCCGATAAATAGCACAATATATGCTGCCATGTGTTATGCGTTAGAACCATATCATCATTAATACTTTTCTACAGACCTGTTGTAAACCGAGGCTTGGCAGGCGGCTCCTGAATCACCATGGGGAAGGAGGCGGAGGCTGGGGACGACTGAGCCCTGGAGAGGGGGCGGTGTCCGGCGAAGCTGATCGACAACCCGGCTGCTTCCATAGAGGCTTGGTAGTTCCTCAGCTGGTGGATCCGCTGCTGCTCCAACAGCAGAGCCTGCTGCTCGCGCACACACACACACACACACACACACACACACACACACACACACACACACACACACACACACACACACACACACACACACACACACACAGGGACATGTATACTGGATTACTGCTGGACTGCAATGTCTTTCCCCTTCCAGTAGGTGGCACCAGATTCTTGCAAATACCAAGCTGCTGTGCTACACAATATATGCTGCAGGCATAAGAGTTGAACTTGTGTTATACGGTGACATGTGAGGTTTTCTCTTCTGTGCAGTGTATCGCATGACAACCACACAATTATGGAAGCAATGCAGGGAAATCTGTCAAATATGATATTGACTGAAAAAGACGATCTAGTACAAATAATGAGCCATCAAACGCCTTCAAAACGGCAAAGTGAACTTATTGATGATTTCCTTTGAAAAGTGTCTCAAACTTTGTTTTGTGCACCTGGGTTATGTGTCTGACACCAAGCAATCCCGTTAATTATGATGGGCGCGTCTGCTTACATTGGGCTCCATGGCGACAGTGAGGGGAGTGCCTGATTGAATTTGGCTGAAAGGACGGCAGGGATGGGCTAGACCGATGAGGACATGGTGTCCTGACTGGGTATGGCTGCACGTGTGTGTGTGTGTGTGTGTGTGTGTGTGTGTGCAATACAGATATATAGAGCATATAAATGTCTGAGGCTTTGTGTGTGGAGAACATTATGCATGAATTTTGAAAGCATGTGAATGTGATTGTCCATGTGTGGAGGAGGCTCACGAGCCCTGAGCCATTCATAAACCTATAAAAACACACACACACACACACACACACACACACACACACACACACTCTGCGTTAGCATGTGTGCCAAGTACAACCTGTGTTCTACTAAAACTCAGAGGATGGACAGACAGTGAAGAAGAGGGTTGAATGTTTCAGTTAGTCACTACTCCATCTGTCACTGCTGTAAGATCATTCATTTTCTTTAAAAAATAAAATTTTGGCAACCAGTGACAAGAAAGTCGTTATGATGGTAATACATACACACGATGAGATACTGTTACAGAGGAGGGATTTGATGCCGAAGTTAAAATGAGTTTCATCTTCCCTCTTTCTATTTTGACTCTGTAAAGTGTGAAAAGAAGATTACATTTGTGTAATCTGCATTTTAACTGACTGTAATTCAACAGTCCCCATCATTCACTGATCGTCTCACTCTCCTCCTCCTTTCTTTTTACACGTCTACCTACCTCTTCCCGCTGTTCCACCTCGCGTCACCTTCTCCTCCCGCTCCCACCCGCCCCGCGTCCTCACCTGTCGGAACAGGAAGTCCTGCTCGGCTTGTCTGTCCCTCATCTCTCTCTCCTCCTGCTGCTGGTGGTCCTGGGGGTCTGGAGGCTCCTGCTTGATGACCAGCACTCGCAGAGGCCCCGTGTCCTGCGCGCATGTTGAGGAGGACGACGGGGATGAAAGGGAGAGTCCCTGGTGCTCCCTGAGCTCCTCTTCAGTCTCCTCTGGGTGGCTCTGGTGCTGCCTGGCTGGCCCCGAGGCGCTGGAGCTCGCAGCCGAGACCTGATCCCCGGGCTTGGACATGATCTAGAGGACGGAAAGAGAAAAGGTCAGGTGAGAGTCTATTTAGAAGTCAGTTTAGTTTCTACTCTAAACCTAGATTAAATTCAAATTCAGTTTAGTCTGTTGCACCAAAACAGTGTTTTTTATCTTCTATGATTTGGCCTTCAAGAGCTTCTCTGTGGAGCCATCATGAGTAACATCAGGCTCGTCTCACTAACGTACAAACAATGGAACTTTAAAGGAACACAACGCACCTGAAACTTAAGGGTTAGGGTTAACCCTAACCCTAACCCCCCGCCCCCCCCTTTTATAACCTACTCATAGGTTATAAAAGAGGTCTGACCGCACACAAATTGTTTTTTCTATTTATCTTAATTTGGGTAAACCAGCATCTCCACATTGATTAAATTCTAACACTATTCTAAAATAACTACGCACTCAAATATTTAATTTAGCTGAAACCTGGATTAACTAAACAAGGAGTGATGCGTTAACCCTAATCTTACATTAAATTAATCCTTGTTCAGACATAATGCTTTAGAGGAGAAGTCTTCAACGACATGAGAGAAGACGTGCCATCAGGCCTGAGAGAACACCAGGGAAAGCAATGTGCCGTGCTGCACAACCTGCACCGCTTGATCAACTTCTGTGTTGTTCATTCCAAAAATAGCCGACTGCTCGAGTACAAAACAACAACGTGAAAGACCTGAAGGTTCTCCAAACAAGAGCTAACATTAGCCAGGCACAGGAGATAAACCGGTTCTCTGAACTCTTCATTACTTATTTACTGAGAGATCACCATAACTATATTTGAATTCATACACAGGTAGTGAACTCAACTCTGCCTGGGCCTGCAGGAGAGGAGAACACTGAGAAGAGGACACGAGGGAGGAAGGGAGGAGGAATCCAAGAGGGGTCGTTGTAGGAACCTTGTTGTGGCAGCTGTCTCTGTCGTCAAAGACCTCAACCTTGATGTGTAGGTCACGATTATACACACACACACACACACACACACACACACACACACACACACACACACACACACACACACACACACACACACTCTGCTGGCAGATTGCCCAGGGAACAGTCCATTGACGTCAGAGAGCAGGCTCTTGCCTCATCCCAGTCCCTCCTCTCCAAACAAACTCAAAACACTCATTCACTCCTGCTGCACTGATTCTCTCTCTCTCTCCCTCCCTCCCTCAGCCCTCCTTTTAAACAGAGGGAATAGTTGCTGGGATATGAACCATAAGGGGGACAGGCACTACATAAGCCTGTTGAATCAGAGAAAGGACAGAGAGAGAGTGTGAGGTGGAGAAGAACGCTTGACACTAGTTGTCACCGTCCGTGGGCCTTCCTCACACACTTTCACAACATCACGGAAGTGAGCACACCTCAGTATCGCCCTCAGCCGTCTCAGGTAACCAACGAGGAAGTGGCGGGCTCGGGCTGGAACCGTTTCAAGATTCTTTCATTCCTTTCTTCGCTGCCAACATGTCCGACAGTGAAAGCCTAAATTTAAGGTAGCAGGAGGAAGATTCAGGTTCTACAAAGTGGTGGCTGTCCAGATCAATAAAACTAAACACACCATACCGCTGGGACATTTGCAAGGATAGTTTGCGATCCTGAACTCGTGCATATGGTAATTATCAAATTGAATGTAAGCCACGATGGTCCTTATCTGTAGCATTTAACACAAAGCTATTCAAATCGTTCTGTAGAGACATGCCGCTGTGCTGCATGTCCTCACGTTAAATGAAAGTGTGTTATTTTATTATTATTATTATTATGCAGCAAGCAACAGTATATCTTGGGGGTACTTCTGCATTTTCCATTGTGCTGTTTGAGAGGCAGTACAGAGTCAATGACTAGCTGGGGACATTATCTATTTACATTACATGTGGTATGAATGGGACTACTGAGTACACAACTCAAATGGCTTTGGAACTGTAAAATTAAAAATAAAACTGAATATTTTAGCCAGAGCAACCACATGTCAAAGCTGGACTTTTGCATAGACTGTCTATAAGAAGTGTACGTAGTCACGGCGACGTCACCCATTGATTGGTGGACTGCGGTTTTGACACGACAGGGCGGAGCTAAGTACAACCGACCAAAGAGGTTACAATTAACGTTCATACACTGAAAAGACATTAAAGGGTTAAAGGTAGAGACCTGTCAATCACCAGGTAGCCCCGCCCCTAAAGCATCTCCTGCTTTATGGTCTGTTTGACTCTAAATGGAGCATAATGTACTAAATGAACATCATGCTGTATTGAAGAAGACTGTAAACTAGAGATTGAGACCATAAACTCATGTTTACAATGTTTACTGAGGGAATAAATCAAGAGAGAAGTAGAGTCATTTTAGACTAGACTTCTATGCAATCTGACAATTTTTCTTTTGCAAAATTGTCCGTTAGAGATAATTCAAGGTTGCTGCCTGGATTCCTGCCACAGTGGGGATTAAAGGGACCAGTATCTATGGCTGATTTTCGGTATCTGTCGATGCCACGGTCCTGTTTTGCAGCTATTGTCGATTTTACCGTTTACCGTTGGTGATCCCATAAATAGCAGCATTCATTTGAGTCGGATATGATGCCAGCACTGTCTGTCAACTCACTCAGTCAAGTCGATTCTTGCTTAATCACCAACTTCTACATGTCATAAAGGAATACAAAGGTTTGGATTAATGCTGGCAAAGCACTGAATGGAATGGTGTCACATGACAAGGTGTTTTCTTGATGCAGCTCTGGTTATCCCTTCAATAAGTTCAGAAGGTGTTCCAGGTGACATGTGGAGTGTGATCTCCACACACTGTGAAATGGTGGCAGATCATTTAAGCAGATTGAACTTTTCTGACTATGCAGAAATAACTAACTAACGAAACAACCCGTTCTCTCTGTCTCCCCACAGCAACAACTTCAACTTGTCACTGAAGTGAATTCACAGTGAAAGGTGTGGAAAATGGTGACAAATCCAACTAGTGCGTGTAGGTTAAACGCTGTTTGCCTACATGCAGCGGTTGCCAGCCGCTTCCAGACAAACATACGGTGTTAACAAAGCCAGTCTGGGAGGAAACCACGCTCACACAGAGAGGCCTCAGCTCTGAGTCCGGTGAGGCTTCCCAATGAGCCACAACGGCAGACAGTCAACTCAACCAACACTATGGACACACTGCGTTTCATCAGTCACTGTAGCTTTCTACTGTGCACTGACCAAGTGCCTATTGTTCAAATGGCAAAGCCTGCTGAAAAGGTCTTAAATAACAGGGTCTACAGTGAGTGCTCTGTGATTCGGTACACTCAGGGAATTAGGGAAGGACTCCCTCACACACGCACCATGAATTTAAAGCAAGGGGCCAGAACATGCCCATAATACCTAGCTAATGTACGCCTCAATGGTTAACAGTGTTTAGTGCACTCCCACTGAGGAACAGTTGTGTTTTTTTATTTTAATAGCAAGCTCACTAGGCGCAGTTCTCATTTTAAGTGGCCTGGAAAAGAGCATTAACACAAATGAATGTGACATGAAAATAACCTGGTTTTCCACATAAGCTGGACTTAATTAGCAGGAGTCACAACAACCCGGCGTTTTGAACGAGAGGGAGTCGCTAACAAGATAATGGGACTTCATCCTGAGGGAATATCTGCACACAAACAACCGTCTCCCTCTCTACAATGACCATATAAACGCTGCACATCACCTTGTGCGCGTGCGCGCGCGCACACACACACACACACACACACACACACACACACACACACACACACACACACACACACACACACAATGATGCAGTGAGCCACACTTCCTGGGTGACCATATATGGAGGCAGCTTCCTCTCCAGCACAGTTGCCAGGGTGACAGGGAGAAGTAGGGATACATGAACACGGACAAGAAAGACTTGCTAGAAGACTTGCTGATTGCAGGCAGATTCATCCAGAGACAGGATTCACAGACATTAAACAAATCAAAGTTGTGTAGATGGACAAAACAACACACACACACACACACACACACACACACACACACACACACACACACACACACACACACACACACACACAGCTGGCTGCTCCACCACAGCTGTTCAAATGTTGCCTCAGATACCATTCTTGACACATGCGCACATACACACATGCATGGATGGCAACCAACACATGCACACACCCCGCCCACCGCACACATGGAGCTACCTTGTTGATGATGTGCTGCTGCTGTTGGAACTGTTGTTTGTGTTTCTCCAGGAACTGCTGGTGTTGCTGCTGGACCACCAGCTGCTGCAGGGCCTGGGCCTGTCCACACTGCTGCTGGGGCAGAGGGGCCGACTGGGTTCTCCCCAGGGGACGGTGGCCCCGAGCAAGTTTGGAGACAGAGGGCGATGGCAGCGGGAGGCCAGCCAGACCAACTGTGGTGAGCACAGAGCGGTCACAGCAGAACGGCATTTTCAACAAGCTTGTTTATGTAGTTTGACGATCATTGCTTTTGAATATATTTCACACAGTAGGAAGTCAATGACACAACTACGGCTACTTTGATCACTTCAATTCTATTTTTAACAGAGGAACACACTGGACGGTTTGGTTACATTCATCTTTGTGTTCACTTTCAAGTCATTTAGAACAATTACTCGGTGTAAGTGACCTTTTTAACAGAACTAGAATTGCCACCTCGCAGTTGTATGCATCCGGCAACCAGGCAAGTTCAGTGTACACCCATGTCTGTCCAAAATGTAAACACGTCATCATTTTATCCACCTAGATTTTTGTGTGAAATTGTCATATGAATTCTTGAGTTATGGCCAAAAATATCCTAGAGTCTAATCAGTTCATCCTTGAGATGAACGTTTGACATTCCCTGAAGGCGTTTCTGAGATATCACGGTCACGAGGCCTAAGAGAGGTCTGATGCATCATGACTGTGATGCCCTGTAGAGCGGACTCTGTGACATGAAGCTGTGTGTGTGTGTGTGTGTGTGTGCGTGTGTGTGTGTGTGAGTATGTGTGTGTGTGTGTGTGTGTGTGTGTGTGTGTGAGTGTCCTGAAAATACTGCAATTCAAGCTGTTGAGTGAAATGCAAACAGGATTGCAAAAATGACAAAAATGAGTCCAGGTCACATAAAAAGAAACTACTCCCCTTTAAGAGAACAGGTAGACGAGGCCCATGGGACGGACACCTCAGAGCAGAGCTGTTTATCGAAAAAATAAACACTAGAAAATACTTTTCTACAATATTTACAGGTGTTACTTAAATATAAGAAAATTAGTTTTCAGTCATATAAAACAGTGAGCCAATGAAGCATACAACACACTGTAAGTTATACACTAAGATGGATTTCTACAGATGCATGCTGTGACTACTGACCCATTGGATTGTGGCTCTGCTCCAGCAGCACCATGTGTTGGAGGAGGGGGTTGTGACCCGCTGGGCCTCCTCCGGCCCCCTCCCTGTCCAGAGCCGAAGACGCCAAGTAGGAGGGCAGGTGGGCCGTGGGCAGGAACGGAGGGGTCAGAGGAATGCCCTGCTGTAGCGCGGGCAACGCCAGGCGACTCTCACCGTCCTGGTGTCCTGACACCACCTACAGAGAAAGAGAGAGATGGAGACAGAGACAAAGCAGGGTCACAATGAGACAGAATGGAGACAGATAGGCACACGTGTAAGGCACCATCATGCCAAAACAATAATTGATAAGAGCGGTTTTGCGAACTAAATATTCTTTGGTGTAATGAGTCATGCTGCATTAAAGATTTATAACACTGAGCATCGACTGTACTCACAGCGCTGGCCGGCCCTGTGGCTGGCAGTCCCAGGGTGATGTTGGGCAGAGAAGGGGAGGTGTAGAGAGACAGCTGGCTCACTGAACCCTCCCTAGCAGCCAACCGGTGAAGCAGGGAGGCCTGAACACACACACACACACACACACACACACACACACACACACACACACAACATTACAGTAAATACAGAGTACAGTCACAAAGTAGACATAGTGTTATGTACAGTGCATTTCTTCGCCTCTATACAGGCGAAGAAATACACACACACACACACACACACACACACACACACACACACACACACACACACACACACACACACACACACACACACACCTCTCCTGGGCTGCTGGAGATGGTGACCCCGTTCTCACTGGGGATGTTACTGGAGCTGTTGTTGGGGGAGCTGGGACCTGAGCCCGGTGCGCTGTTGCATGCGGACTCTATGACACACAACGCCAACATTAGATGTTTCTGAGATGAAATATTCTGTTTTGTGATAGTCCTTCTGGGGTGTATTCATATTATAAAATAAGGATTTTAGTTTTTTTATATTTAAATCCAATTCCTCACTTAAAATGATAGTGTTTGACTTTATTCATGACACTTAAAAAAAAAACATGTTGCTAGGCAAAATCCAGTCATTGATGTTACAAATATAGAGAAGAATGGGGATATGTTTAGTCTATTTTACTACAGAGGAAATCACATTCTTCACTGTGAACCAACGGAGGAAATCCAGCAACAAGGGTGCTCACCGGACACGTCTAGGGAACGCTTCTTGGCGGTAGTGATGGGGCCATCTTTCCTCCGGAGGAGAGGGCTGCTGCGGCGCTCCGTCACCTTCTGCTTTAGCCGGGAGCGCAGCTTCAGGTTGGGCTCCGAGGCTGAAGAGACAGAGAGGGGAACGGGGACATGACGGAGGACGTGGTCAAAAGGTGGAGGAGTTTCAGTCTATATGAAGACAAAACTCAAAAGTCTTTCAAGACCCTTCTTTTAGATTTGATGAAACTTTGTTGTCAATTGTTGTCAACACATAAGGCTGATCCCGTCCCATTTACCAAAGATGTGGCAGACGGAGCTCAGCAATGGCAAGGTTAAGTGTTTGATTGCCACCCGTTCTAAAAATATCCAAGTGTTACCCCCCGAATGTGCCCTGCAAGAGTGAAAATTACAGATTCCCTGTGAAGTGTCACTCTGGCAATCAGCGCTGCGGTAGATTGCCGGGGCCGCACAAGCAGGGGCTTGTTCGGGGCCATGTAGTGGGGCTAACAAGCTCGTCCATATAGGACCACACTGTATGTGTTGGCGGGACAGATTCCTGGAGTCAAGGGTTAGCCGGTGTCATGTGACAGTGGGAAGTGCCGCAATAAGAAAGGAGGCAGCCAACTGGCAGATTTCTTGACACAACGCTTAATGATGCTGCCTCCACGCTCTGTCGGCGAACTCGTTTCCAGACACTTTCAATTACAAAAACACAGCCACGTCCGCCGTCACGTGTGTTTGTGCGGCCGGGCTCTCCATCTCTTGGGGCTCTTGCCTCTCGCTCTGGCTTTGCGGCGGAAGACGTGTTGGCGACGTGCCGCGTGAGGGCAGGACAGAGAAGAGGCAAGCATTGAGTTCATTCTGGGAATCTGGTCAGGTCAGGGATGGACCTGACCTTTTCTGGACAATCTCGCTTTGCTGTCTGTCTCTGCCAGACTAACCCAGACACGGGCAGCTTTATTCCCTCCTCCACCGGCTTCCTTCCGTTCAATTAGTTGAAGCCGAGCGGGTCGACCTTCTGCTCGGTCCGCAACCTTGTATCAAACAGACCACGCTAAGTTCATTAGCCTCCGAGAGAAGGAGCCGGGGCTTCTTGGTACAGCCGAGTGGAAGCAGTTGATTCCTCTTTGTGTACTGCAGCGGCTTATTGTCGGAGGACGTATTCGGGGTCACTAACAACCCTTTGGCCCCTCGCTTCCTGTGGCCTTGAATGAGGTAGGACGAGGCCACGCAGAGTTGTAATGTACTTCAAAGAGGTACAAGCACTCAATATACCTCCTGGTCGGGGAGGATAAGATGACCAATTGTGAATTTATAATGTCTAAGCACTTTTTCAAATGCACTTTCAATTTTAAGGGGGACACGTGCCTGAACTTATGAAACTCAATTATTTAAAAAAGAGCTTCTTCTTCTTCTAAGTGGAGGGCACTCTTCCAAAGTCTTTGTTAAGAGCGATGGAGTGGGTCGGGATGAAATGCTATGCATTAGCTGAACTGACAGTAGTGCATTCAGGTTCAATTTGAGTCTATTGCACCGGGGACTGTAGTAGTCTGACATTTTGACATTTCCACAATCATCTCTTGCTATGCTAAATAATAAACAAAGCCACGCTTAAAGAAATATTACACAGGTGTGACAGGAAAGCGGCTGCGACGGTGACAGAAATGTGTCTGGTGCCAGAGGAAGAAAGAAAAGGAACAGGAGGATGACGAAGCAGAGGGTGGTCAAGGTTGCGTTTGTGCGTCCTGAGTCATTAAGAAATGGACGGCTAAAAGGAGGAGTGGAGAGAGAGAGGACAGATAGAAGGACGAATGGAAGGTTAGAGGGAGGTTAGGACAGTGAAGGAGAGAGAGAAGGAGGGTGAAGGAGGGGTGTGTGTTAGCCGGGCACCGGTCACCACGGGGCGTTCACCTCAGGACGCAGTGACTTTGAAGGGTGTTAATGCCGACTGGGCAAAAGCACACCAGTGTGCACACGTGCGAACACACTCGCTGCAGAGGGCCCAGACTGGCTTTACTGCTGATGCTGGCACTTTACTGTAGCCCTTTCTTCCATCCATCCCCTCCTCCCTCTGTCTCTCTCTCCCTCCCTCTTTCCCTCCCTCGGCATAACTCCCTCTCTCCTTCATTGTTGAGCCACTCTTTCTAGTTTTTGTTCCGCGCAAACGTGCACATCAGAAGCAACCGTTGGCATCGGTGTACGCGCTGCCTCCTTATTGCATACTTCACCGTCCGCTTTTCAGGTTTCAAGTTATTCAGCCACATTCTGACTTCACATCCTCTCTCGTCAGGCAACAAGAACAGTAGAAAATCACCCGAGCTGCTGCAGTCCTGGCAATATAAAGGTGAACTTTTAAAAGAGATGTCCACACTAGCCATGGGTGGCCAAATTGGCTTTTGAGGCAAGGAAGTGTAATGACACACAAGACTTCTGAATCCAAGGTAGAATTTCATACTCACTTCATATGCTGTGTATTATATGCCCAACACAATAGGACACGTGGCCTCAAACGTCTCGTTTCAGAAGAGAAACTGTTGTATTGCTGATTTCTCTCAGCGTGCTTCGCCTCTATATGTTATCGCCTATTACACGAGACAAAACATAACTTTCAATGTTTCTCTCTGATGCATTCTCACACTTCAAGATAGCCATTAACACTCTAAAGTGAAGTCCCTATACCTCTACCCATCTGATGACGTATCATCATCAATACCAGATTAAACGTCTCTATAAGTGGTGCTCAGTGTATCAGTGGAGGAGGAAACCGGTTCCCTGATACGAACATATCGATCAGCTGCTCGTCTGTTTTGACCGGCGGGAGTCCCGGCTGCTGGGGAAGCCGTGCTGCTCGTTCAAGGAAGGGCAGAGAGTGGAGGAAGATTTATAGAAATCAATAGAGCAGTTTGCTGAAACTCATCAGTGGAGCTTCCCAGAAATATCTATTGATGATACGTTAGATGATAGGTTTGAGGACCGACAGACCGTAGGTCAAAAGATGGACGGGTCTGTTTGTAAATCTCTTTACAACCCAAACCATTGATCAAACATTAAGCTGTCTTTTCTCATATATACATATATATATATATATATATATATATATATATATATATATATATATATATATATATTGATAACATACTGACGTATGAAGTAAATATAAGCATAGTGCCAGACTAATGGCTCCTTCTCATTGGTTGTTGTTTCACCGAAGTGTGAAGTTCAAAGTCAATGGGTTTGAGATTAGATGTGTGAAATACCAGACGTTTAAACAATGAGTTTGGTTTAGTTTAAGGTACTAAATAAAAAATCAGAGCATTACTATCGCAGCAAACAACTATTTACAATGCAAAGATAAAGTTGCCGTTGTTTGCACCGTTAGCTGGAAGCCGCCGGCTCAGCCGTCACCATGTTGAGAGTCACGTGGAGGAGATAAATGTGCTCTGAATACCATCAAGTCCTACGATGAGCGGGGGTTAACGTGGAAGGCGAGGATTGGTGGTCGGAGGAGAACAACAAGGAAGTCATCTCGTATGAAAGTGCAATCTGTTTGTGGATATGCTGCAGGGTTTAAATGTTCAGTGCAGTGTGGTATGGACTATGTGTGTGTGTGTGTGTGTGTGTGTGTGTGTGTGTGTGTGAGAGACAGTGTGTGAAAGAGAGGTTGACAAAGGGGGTCAGCATGACAAGTCTGTGTCTGTCATGAAGGCCTTGCAGACTTCCTGCCACAGCATTCAAAGTGGCCTCTGTGTTCTCCAGTACCACAGACAATGAACCCCTGTTGGGACTGTACGCCTGGCCTCGCCTTCCCAACGTACATTTAGGATTTACACGCAGACGTTAGAGAAAACGGGTCATCACCACAAGCGACAACGTCATGTGCGACAGCGCCAGTCGTCAGCGCGGCGCACAACTGTGGTGACCACCGTCACCCACTTCCTTCCTGAACACAGTTCATCTCTGTCTGCCCATCGAACCTGATCTCCAGCGTGTCGGCTCACTGTTGACACAACAGTTCCTCAACAGCTGTGCAGAAGCCTGTGTGTTTCCCTCTCTGCTTCTCAACAAAGAACAATGCCCTCAAATCCTCTCCTGAAAGTGTCTTGATAAATGCACTGTGATACGTTTGTGCTACAGCGCCTGTTGTACTTGAACTATGAACGGTGAAGCTGTAAGTTGTTCATATTTCTCGGCACCACTGGCACACAGAGAAACATCTGACTCCCTGAAAGTTGAAACTTGCCGTCTTCGAGGTTGTGCGCCAGGACAAATCCTCCTCTGCCTCCAACTCACAGCGGGCGGGCAGGAGTGCAGAGCGCACAGAACCCGGGTCCAGCTGCGACAGCAGGCAGCGATACCGCCGCGGCAGCTGCCGGCGCTAAGTGAACAATCACGGCTCGCCGTACTTGACTTGGACAGAGGGACGGACTCTGACGCATCCAAAAGGCAGGAACTGCTGGTTCTTTCAGCGCTTCTTATGACAACTCTCAGAGTAGTGAATGGTTGCTTTGTTAAACGGTAGGATCTATGACGTCTGTGGAGCAGTGTCCCTGAATGAATCTAAAACAGCAGAATAGCCGACTGGCTTTACCAAAACGTCTACACCTGATGATGAAGCCCAAGGCTGAATAGAAGAAAGGACGTCATTTTCTCAAGGACTCAAATCCTTGAACAAAAACAACAAAAAAAAGGTTTAAAGATCATTTCAGACGATGTCTCGACTGCAACCGGTGGCTTCCTGAAGTCCGCCTTTTGCCTGACAGCCGGCAAAGAAACAGTCCGGCACACAACCCCTCGGAAAATTGTCATTTTTTCCCTTTGAGATTTGATGCATCAATGAGCTTTAGAGGTGCTGGGAGGCTAGATGTGTTTTCCTGCTTCCAGTCTTCATGCTAAACTAAGCTAAGCTAAGAGACTGCTGCTTCCAGCTACTTATTTATCACAAAGACAAGTAGTGGTAAAAAACATCTTCCACCTAACTCTTCTGTTCTAATGTTCTAGTTTAGAGTTCCAATCTCCATCCACCTGCCCTCATCTACATACGAATGGTTGAAAGGACCTCATTAAATAACTTCTGCAGACTATTTCAGGGGCTCCTTTTAAACCTCCAGCGGTTGACTCCTGGTTCATGTGCCTGACTTTGAAACCCAATAAGCCATTTCCATTGCTAATGCAAAAGGAAAAAGGGAGATTAGGGCTCCCCTCGAGACATGCAGTGGTTTTAAGAGGTGGAGGAATATGGATGTCAGGAGGTAGCAATGCCTCAGCACATCCAGGGCACCACTCTGTACCTGTTTTGCGGAGAGGGAAGTCGTCTTTTGAGTCGTATGTGCCCAGCATCGGGTGGGTGTATGCTGACAGTGCCGTTTGGGGAGGAGAGCTCTGGTCCAAAGAGCTGTGCTGGGTTTTTCTACAAAAAAGAAAAGAAATATATATATTTAATACATCAGTATTCATGTATTTTTTTGCCAATCTCGGTGATCCCACTGTGCCTTACTTGATTATCCATAGACCTCCGCAAGGTCAACACTTTAAAAGACGCAGCAGAGAAGACAACAATGTGGGTGGAGCGGAGAAAGAGACAAAGAGTAGAGAGAGGGGACGGAGACCGTAAGCATCCTCTGCTCGTCTCCGTCACCACGAGACAGCAAAGAGGCCGAGGCCTAGTTTCCTTCTCAGAGGTGTCTGAAGAATGCACAGAGACGGGATGGAGAAGGGTTAGAAATGCAGAGCGAGAGGAGAGACGAGGCTCAAAGAGGGAAGAAGTGAGGAGGAAGCAAACAGGTGGGGGAGTAAAGAAATGGGAGAAATGGTGATGGTGGTGACAGTGAAGGCAAACCGCTTTCCTCACACACTCTTTGGATCGTTTTATCATTGTCTGCCTCGGCAGAAAAGTCTGACTGCTTAAAGCCTCTTCAAATATTTAAAGCGCATGAGAGGTGCCATTGTCTTTTCTCTCAGCCCACTTCAAACACACCTCAAAGAGAGCCGGCTGTCAATCACCCACTACAAACATCGGCAGACAAAAAAGGCGCGTTCTTCCAGCGTTTCCTCTGCAGATTCAAGGCAACGGGCGAGGACTCTGAGAGACGCTAATGTTGATGCTGGCAACGTCTTACACATGCAGGGATACCACAACACCGGAAGGTCTGCCACGATGATGACGGCCTTCTATGTCTCTTATGTTTGATATCAGGTGTGGATATTTGGTTTTTGCAGAGATAAGAAAGAGCAACAACTAAAAGGCTTATAAAACTACAAGAAAACAATACAGGCTGATAATCACAGTTTTCATCTGTGTGGAAGCAAAAAAACTAAGTAGCATTTAAAGATCATTAAAAGGCTAGTATTAAAGAGAATCATTTCCTTTAATATATATGAAGATATGAACTACATTTACAAAGCCGAGCTCATGATTTGTTGTTCAGGCTTTCTAAAAGAAATGTAAAAAATACATTTTAAATTTGACAAAGATGCTCGCTACGGAGAGGATGCACATTTGTAATTCCGGGCGTAAATCGGAATTCTCACCTGAAATAGACTTGATTTGGACCTAATATGGCATAAATCCTCCATTCACAACCGGTCACTTCCCAACCCCATGAGTGCTTCTGTAGCGGCGGGCTGCGACACTCACCCATACCAAAAGCGCGGGTCGCCGGGCAGACAGTGGTTGAGGCTCCGCTGAGCCAGCGCTTTCTTCTTGTTCAGGACAAACTCCTGAAGTCGCATCTTCACCTCTGTACTGGCGACTGCACCTGGCGGAGACGGAGAGATGCAGAGAGACGCGTGAGACTCGGGAACCAAAAGGAATGTACACTTTTTAATTCATCGCCACCTCCTTCAGCGCTGCGTTTCTGGAGACGTGCGCATGCCTCTGCTGCACCGCCGCCTGTTCAATCTGTGACACGCAACGTGAAGATTATAACAACATCCATCCGATAATGAGTTCGTAACCTGCATGCGGAGAGCGCGCTCTCGCATCAGAGTTTCACGAGGAACTCCACAGAGGCGACAGTAGTGCTCTGTAACTCATGCAAGTTTCATTCAGCTCCCGGTCTCTCCTCAATTACCACCGTCGTTTCACCGCCGCAGACAAAGTGTCCAGGGAGGGAGCGGTGGATGAGAGAGTGAGGGAGAGAGAGACGAGGAACAAAGTGAGGAGAGCAATAAAGGTGTGTGTGTGTGTGTGTGTGTGTGTGTGGGGGGGGGGGGGGGGGGGGGGGGGGGGGAGAGAGAGAATAGGTGTTCTGAGAATACAAGAAAACCCCGTAAAGAGAGTGGGAGTGATAACAGGTACGTGTCGAGCTCGAGAGAGGAAGTGGTAAATACAGTATGTGAACGTGACAACAGCTAATATATGCTCACTAAATCACGCTGCAGCTGAAGTGCTGACATCCCAATATGTCCGCATTGCCACTGAAGGAAATTGGCTTTTATGAGACTGCCTTCTATGCGATTTATTGCAGTACTTAACAAAGCTTCCTCTGTTTACGAACCCGATGCTCTTTCCACAGACGTCTAACTGGAGGCTCTCGCCCAGCAGACAATGGTTGAGCAAATGGACTTCACTGACACAAATCATGCTTCTACATGTGCGTCCACCGTTCATGTTGGAATGGATTTGTGCTGAAACGTTTGTTGAAATACCTTCATGCATCGTAGCCTGTCCATAAAAAAACAAATCACAGCGTTTTAGTCACGCTAACAATGATCATAATAAAACACATGACTGATTCACTTTCATCAGTTAATCAGTCATCAAGTAATGGGAACTTTGAAACTAGAAGTATCGGATTAAGGGTTTCAGAGAGTCATTTTCTACTCATTGGTAGCCATTTTCAAATTAAAAAGCACCGTTAACACATTTTAGATCCCTTCAAGTCCTGTTTTAAGTGGACAGGAACACTGAGTAACACATGTAGTGAGGCAGGTTCATATAAATTGCACCCCTCAAATAAAAGGCGACTCAAAGTGCTGAACGTGGCGACTTGAGTCTTTCATCTCGCCTTCTGTGTATGCAGTATAAAATAATTACAGGAACAAGAAAAGCAATTAGCTCAAAGAACAGCCACACACATTTCCTCCTGCCAGGAAAAAATAAATGCATGCGTGTCACAGCTCATTTGAGTATTAATGCTCGGACATTTTCATTTGTCCCTTTGCAGCAGGACCAGTGAAGGGACCATCAGTGCTCCAATGATGAACAACAAACAATGACTTTGGTTTTGGCCTCTAGTGTTTGTACACACAAAAGCAATTGCTGAGATCTGGGAATTTTGGCAATATTGACTTTTTTTTTTTAAATGACGCAGTTTCATAGAAATCCTCAGCAGCACAGCAGAAGTTATTAGGAAAACAAGAAGGGAACTGTAAAATGATTACCCCTCTGTCCATCGTCAACATCCATCACCGACCTCAGATCTGCCTAATCCATCTATGACCTCCGCCTCTTTGTAATGGCTGCACACACAGTGTTCCTATGCGATGAGGGATTATTACCAACATCCCTGGCACGCATTTGATTTAACGGCTGAATAAAGAGGTTCAGATAATCTGGCTGTTGGCTTGTTGACAACCGGTCTGATCAGAGGACAGCTCGTGTTTCTGACTTTGTTGTAGAAACGTCATCGTGTTCCATGATCTCATTGGGCGGTTCGGTGAGTACAACGTTACATGAAGGATAAATAAACCAAATGATCCTTTAATAAGAAACTAAATGAATGGATGACGTCAGGGTACAGCTCATTTATTGGTGTAACTTATATAGTCATATATATATGACTGTAGGGAAAGAGAACAAATGTAAAGGCCTGTGTGCCACTTCAATGTCTTCCTCCTCTCGCCTCGTCTGGTCCCTCTTATTCTTCAGGCTGTTCTGACTGCAAGGCCATGAGGACAGGTGCTGTGACAGACGGGCCGAGTCTCTCCGACGCCTGCTGCGATAATATGACACGGTGCTTCGGCACGGTCGGCCGCATTCAGGAGAAGTTAAGGGAATGTGATCAAACATGACAGCTTTATTAAAAGCTTGTTCGTGACACTATTGAACCCCGGGGATGCCAATCCACTAACACTCATGACTGATCTCCTTCAGGTCACTCATGACTGATCTCCTTCAGGTCAGTCATGACTGATCTCCTTCAGGTCAGTCATGACTGATCTCCTTCAGGTCAGTCATGACTGATCTCCTTCAGGTCACTCAGAACTGATCTCCTTCAGGTCACTCATGACTGATCTCCTTCAGGTCACTCTGGGCTGATCTCCTTCAGGTCACTCATGACTGATCTCCTTCAGGTCACTCAGAACTGATCTCCTTCAGGTCACTCAGGACTGATCTCCTTCAGGTCACTCAGGACTGATCTCCTTCAGGTCAGTCATGACGGATCTCCTTCAGGTCAGTCATGACGGATCTCCTTCAGGTCACTCAGAACTGATCTCCTTCAGGTCACTCAGAACTGATCTCCTTCAGGTCACTCAGAACTGATCTCCTTCAGGTCAGTCATGACTGATCTCCTTCAGGTCAGTCATGACTGATCTCCTTCAGGTCACTCAGAACTGATCTCCTTCAGGTCACTCATGACTGATCTCCTTCAGGTCACTCATGACTGATCTCCTTCAGGTCACTCAGAACTGATCTCCTTCAGGTCACTCATGACTGATCTCCTTCAGGTCAGTCATGACTGATCTCCTTCAGGTCACTCATGACTGATCTCCTTCAGGTCACTCAGAACTGATCTCCTTCAGGTCACTCAGAACTGATCTCCTTCAGGTCACTCAGGACTGATCTCCTTCAGGTCACTCATGACTGATCTCCTTCAGGTCACTCAGGACTGATCTCCTTCAGGTCACAATGTTTGGATACCTTGTGTAACGAAGGCATAAGGCATTGAAGTTGCTACTTACTCTCCTGCCCCCTCTCCTTGTTTTTGAGCTGCAGCAGTTTGTGCTCCCGCTGCTGCTTCTCCATCTCCTGCTCAAGACGCTGCTGCTCCATCTTCCTCTGGTGCTCCAACAGCTCCTGTTGGTGCTTGAGCGCCAGTAAGTCCTGTTGGTGCTGGTGGAGAGAGACACAAGACTAAAGGAGGAAGAAAAGTACAAGGAGACAGAGAAGAATGGGTAAAGGACACTACACAGGATGAGCAAACTCAGAAGACATTGCTTTTGACAAGGTGTAGCCACGGCCTAACTGTACACAATCAATGATCTGAAATCTAACAAGACAATAACAAGGACATGACGTCACCACGCAGAGTCCAATACACTAAACGTTAACCAGGAGACTGAGCAGACTGGAGAACACACATCAGTTATTACCCGATTGATCGTCCTCATTTGGCTGACTTTTTTAGCAAAGTGAATCACGTCCAAATTCACACACACTACAAGCTTTACTGGGGCCAAGGTTTCCCATGGGGATGACTAAACAGCAAAAATACTGCCACCAGATCAGATTGCACTCGCATCGCTCCAGTGTACACACGCTTCCCTCCCCCGTCCTTCAGATGGTGCGTTTCTGCTGAGCGCAGTCCTACGGGTGGCTGTGTCCGAGGCGGGACTCCCTCCTCGTCCACTCACCTTGACATGCTCCTGCAGTTGGACTTCGTGTTGTCGCGACAGCTGCTCGTGCTGCCTCTGGAACTCGGCGATCAGGAGCTGCCGCTGGAGCTGCTGCTTGTGTTTGAGGGTCACCAGCTCCTGCTGCAGCTGCTGCTCCGGCTGATCTGTGGGACATTTTCCAAGACGTTAGACGTTCATGTTCACCTTCGTTTGGCCTGGTTTCCCCCCGTTTTTGCCTTTTATTTCTTTCTGTGTATGTGCATTGAGTGAGATTCCTTGTATGGCGTTCAAACTGTATTGAATATCCAGGATACAACTTTTAATCACCAGACATGACAACCAGAGATAACGCCCACTTACTAATGACTGGCCCGCGGCCCGGCTCGGAGGACGCGGCAGAGGCCGCCGGCGTAGGGTGGTGCTGGGGACCCAGGCCGAAGGGGGGCTGCTGGTGGTGGTGGCGGTGGTGATGGTGGTGGGGGTGGTCCACTACACGCAGGTCCATTGGAAGGATGGCTGTGGTGGTGGAGGGCACCTGCATGGGCAGCGCTGCCGAGCTCACGTCCACTGTTGGAGGAGGAGGAGGGAGAAAAGATGGAGGAGGAGGAGGGAAGAGGAGGATCACATGAAGATGGGGTTTGTTTAGAAGATGTTTAGAACTTACAATGCAGGTTTTCTAGACTCAAAACATGGTTGCAAATCACAGTATGAAAATAAACCACAAAAATAACACACACACACACACACACACACACACACACACACACACACACACACACACACACACACACACACACACACACGTTATTTTGAGAGAGTTATTAAAGAAAATTCATGTAATTTATTTTCTCAGAATATCTGTTAATTCAAGGTCCAAATCGTCATGTCCTCTCTGCTCCAATAAGACTCATGAACACTTGTTACATCAGCTGTCTGGCCACCGCAGCCTCCACTGTGGCACCCGGAATTACACTTTGTATTGGTTGTTGGCAAACTGGGGACTTAAGTTGACTTGTACACATTGGGTAAGAGCATTACAGAACACACACACACACACACACACACACACCAACTGCATCTGTGATTCAAACCACAGTGACAGCCTGAGCTGTGGTGGGAGCAAAGTGTATAAGAAGCCTCCATCAAATACTCCCGACACACACACACACACACACACACACACACACACACACACACACACACACACACACACACACACACACACGACAAAGTAGCACACGCGGGTCGAATGATGAAACATGGCAGCAGAGAGCAAAAACAATCCCCCTGCAACATGACTTTTGCCACAGGGATTTGCTGACATGCATGCAGACTTACCGTGTGTGTGTGTGTGTGTGTGTGTGTGTGTGTGTGTGTGTGTGTGTGTGTCTGCGCGCGGTGTAAGCGGTGACGCTACATTTTGCTTACTGTAAGTGCACTGCTGACAGTGTGTTTGTGCATCTTCTACAGAGACAGCGATGTGTGAGAGGACACAGACAAGGCTGCGCTCTGCATCCGTCACAGTCGGTAGAGACAACAAACACAAAGGTCACCGGTACGAGGCCGACAACAGTCATGTCTACAATATCACCGCTGCCTGATACAGACGTATAAACTGTTTGTGTCGCAGCCCTTCTGTGACATTCAATCTGAAACATCTATTCTGCTTTGGAAACATGGATACCGGGAGCAAGCGCGAGAAAAGCAAAATGCGGGGATTTTGCATCGACGAAAACGAGAGCATTAGCGTCAGATTATTTCTCCAAACAACAACAACACGGCAGCTTACACACAAACAGTGGTAAACCCGACAACATGACATCAGGGAAACAAGGAAAAACGCAAACTAAATCTTTTCCGATGTGGAAAGTGTAACTGGAAGATGAGTTTCAGGCTAAAGCTGGCATTGCAATTAGAGATGAGGTTTCTATGCGTCTGCTTCAGAGAGATAAACCAGCTAACGTAAGCTTAAACCAGTCTCTCTTAGTTTATATTTATTTTATAAATAAATGTTTTTAAAATCTTCAAAAACATGAGGAACCAAAATAAATTCTCAATTTGTGCTCGATATCTGAGCTGAAGATCAAAACCTTCGGTGAACCGGGTCGATGTCTGCTTCGCATGGAGAACCACCTTGCACCACGCCGAGCCCTCTGCCAGTCATCAATACCCCCCCCCCCCCTCCCCCCTCCCCAAAAAAACCAGTGGAGAGTGTATCTGGCCTATCACGGACGTCTTGGCATCCCCAGTGACCAATGAGGTGGCGATGGAGTGGCAGTTACTTGCTGAGATAGCCAATGACATCTTTGGTACCGGGCAGGTTTTTGCGTGCGGGAGGAAATTCAACACCGCCCAACGGGACAGCAGGGGAGAGAGGGAAGGGTGTGGCCCGGGCCAGACATGCTGGTGCTACACTTGTGCACGTGTGTGTGTGTGTGTGTGTGTGTGTGTGTGTGTGTGTGTAATTGTGTCGCTATACTTGTGAGGACTTGTTGGAAGGCTGGACATCAGAAGGAACTACTTTTTGTTTGGACTCTTGGTTTAAAAAGAGATGAGAGAATGAGGGTTTGATTTGTAGAATCCAGCTCATGTGTTGATGATCTGACCATACAATGTTCATGATGTTCATAAAAGCTCCTTTTATCAACAGTTATCATGCAGTTTTATCCATTTCTTTAAAAAACAGAATAATCAAGGGTAGATATCCGGCATGTACTGATGAGGAAGCTGTGTGTGTTAAAATGATCCCCGAACTTCTGACCTGCAAACACTAACAGGCGTATAGATGGAGCGGCTCATTAGAAGATAACACTGTTTCACAGAGCGGTCTGTGCCGATCATCCGTGTTGTCCAAACAAAAGCCTCTCCCCACCTCGGACCACGGTGGTCGCTCAGCCCCACCGACTCTCCCATTCCCCGTCCACGCATACATGTACACACACATGCCTGTCAGCTGTTTGGCCATACACTTAATAAGCGGTAAGCATCCAGGCCAAACAAACAAAACCCTGTGTTGGGTCAGTGCACTTTAAACGGGGTGCCACTCTGCATTATTTGGACCCATTCAGAGGCGACCCCGGCGCCAGCTATTCCAGCATCACACATGCATGGAGCATCGTCTCAATTAACACCTTTTCTACTGTATATTTTCCCATGCAGACTTACGCCGGGGGCCGTGTCGGACTGACAGATCTGCTTCGGGCGGCCCCTGGACTTCGCCTCGCACACTTGCTCTTGACCCCCGTGCCACAGGCAATTCACAAAAGACTGTTTGTTTTCACCCCCCCTCCCCCCAAAACGGCAAGATACAAAATGCGCACGTTTCGCTTCTACGCCTTCACATGCGACAACAGAATCGAAGTGGTTCTTTTTGGGGAGAATGGATGACAAATACGCATGAAGTGATCTATGATGGTTTTACTACTAGAGCTAATATTAAAGATATCAAACACAAAGAGGGTGATGTGTAGGATCAAGATTCATGAGACAAGCGGGTCGGAGGGAAAACTGAGCGCCGTCTGTGATACGAGGTGCGCTGGGCTCTCGTGCCAAGAAAGGTTCCCAAAACGTGTCACCTGCTTTGAATGAACCTGCTGCTCCACTACACCCACTTCTGACTGGAGCTGAATTCATGAAACGGACACAACAAACAGACTAAGTAGAGAGAAGTGGAACTGCGTTTACAAAAAATACTTTGTCTTGTGCAATATTGTGTTTCCATGTGCAGAATGATGTACTGACGTTTTTATTCTGCTAACATGGCTGACCACATATAGACCAGTGATCAAGAGCCACAGAGGGGCAGAGATGGAGCGGAAGAGGTGGAATCACTCCTCCGATCAGCTACACACACACACACACACACACACACACACACACACACACACACACACACACACACACACACACACACACACACACACACACCTTTTGATAACCTTTGTGTATTCATGTGTCAACACTGCGGTTCATACCTGAACCACACTTGTGTCCAAGTCATTTCAAAGGCTTGAGTGAATGTTTTTACGTCTATAGTTTCATCTTTCCGGTTACATTTATATGACATTATGGGGCAGAACTATGAAACCATTGGATCAAAGACTTGTTTCAGACTGCAAAACTGGTGCATGCTACGAGATGCGGAGTGTTTACAACTCTTCAACATTCATCAAAACCTGCTGCTATGATCCGATCAAGTCCCGTCTTTAAACTTAACTGTGTTTTCCACTGAACTAATATGTTACACATATAATAATATAAAAGCTGTTTGATTGCACATTAGGAAACACACCCGTGTCCCGTCTGACTGACAGCTCCCGGTCAAGAGGACGTGGCTCCACGGGATCACGGTGCGACAGAAACCACAAAAGCTCCGGGAATACCAGTCCTCAAGGAGGAAATGTTTACAATAAGCGGACAAACGGGGCGACAAGCGGCACCCGGCAGGACGCGGGCACCTGTGAAGTAATTAGCTCGGCTTACACGGACGGCACTCTGTGACTGTGGCATGAGGCAATGGTGCTAAGCCAACGGGAGGAGGAGGCCTGATTGCGCAGGCACGGATCACAACACAGGCTGACATCTTAAGTGAAGTAAATGAATACAATATGTGTGGAGGTAAACGTCTTCACTTTCACTTGAAAACTTAAAATGTCAGTATAGGAATCACATTTTTCAGAGTATGCATTAGGCTCTAAATGTGCAGCAGGAAAGGACTGTAGAAGCTACGAGGGACCATTAAAGATGAGGGCGGAAGTGAGATAAACGCTGTTGATTTCCAGACGGGACATTGTGTTTACTCTGTGAAATCCCACGGAGTTGTGAGGTTTCCCCGCTGCAGGCGCAGTGATGTGAAATCTGACTGAACTCACCACAAAAAAGATAAAACGGCCCCAAAACACACGGCTGGTGAAATGTCAGCCTGCGCCTCCTCTCCTCCGTCCCCTGAACCGTTCATCCGTCACTCTCTGTGCCCGTCCATCTCTGACTCCGCCCCTCCCTCCTCTCACCCCCCTCCCTCCGTGATCAGGCTAAGATCACGGATCACACAGAGGGAGCTATTTATAGAGCAGGATTCCCAAGGGAGCTCCTCGCCCCACCGGGCATCTATGCGCTCAGACAAAACCTCATGCATGTTTAGTCTCAGTTCATGAGGACCTGAGTGCAAGCGCTCATGTCAAATTCAAAAGTAGTCAAGACAGTGTGTGTGATTTAAAACAAAAATACACACACTGTACAGCAGCATAATGCTCGCAGATTAAGAATGAATAGTAATCGCTGATATGGTGTGGCCCCGGCCGTGTGAACCCCCCCCCCCCCGCGCACACAGGGAGGCAAACGCCATGGCGACCGGTGGGATTGTGGCCGGCGGTTGGCTGGACAGGGGGAGGAGGGGGCGGGGCGGGAGATAGAGGGAGGACCAATGGTGGTGGGAGACCGATGTAAACGCACGGTCTGGGTGCGCAGCGCTTCATGTGGAGTCCGGGACGGGTGAGCGCGCATGTTGACGTATGTGTGTGTCCCTGGAGCGCTGTACAGCGTGTTGTGTTTGTTTGTCACCTCTTTGTTTTCTTCATCCCTCTTTCTCTGAGGACGGCGCTCAAAGAGCGACTCTGCTGGGCGGGAGCGATGGAAAGCAACTAATCAAGTGGTTTTGAAGAGAGAGGGGGATGAACAACACCTTAACTGGCATTGATCAAGTAGCCGGTACACTAGCTCCAGCACCAATTGTCACCGTGATGGTAGCAGACATACAGGACAGAGGCTGGGGCCACATGGTCGCACTGCATGCACACTGGCCAAGAACCAAAACTGCACACAAGACTCTTGTTATCAAATGATGCGAGAAACAGAAAATGTAATCCAGCACAGAAATATAATCCATTTTTGATGAGAAGATACAGCTGGTTCATCTCATTTCAAGTCATTTTGCATCCCTCTAAGAGCTGAGCAATAGACCAATGAAATATGTTCCACAAAACTGATTTTTGTAGTGAACCACAAACCACAAACTTTCATGCATATTCCGCACACACACGCACACACACACACACACACACACACACACACACACACACACACACACACACACACACACACACAGAGGCATAAACAAACACATGCGTGTGCACAATGGGCTTTGGGGAGGAACAGCCACCGCCATCTGCTCCATTCACTTAAAGGCAGCGCTGAGTGGTGCTGAGCAGGACTCTCCATACATCACTACCATTCAATAAACACCGCCACTACTCAGAGCAGCACGCCCACGCAGCGAACCAACGCACAGACATACGCTCTCCTCCTCAAGTGAGCGCGCGCACACACACACACACACACACACACACACACAAAATTTGTTTATATAAACACATGCACGCCTCAGCACACACACACACCAGTTAAACACAATACAACAATTGTAAATGTACGTTTAATCGGCATCCACATGAGCACTAAATAAACTCTTTTTCACCAAAAAATAAACACACAATGATATTACAAACCTGATTAAAGTGAATGAGAACCTCAAACATCCACACACTATACGAAACAAACAGTGCATAACAAACAAGAGCTCTCTTACCCATCGGTTGTGCCGTGCTGTCCGGTTGTTGTGGGTTTGTGCGAGAGTGTGTGTGTGTGTGTGTGTGTGTGTGTGTGTGTACAGTATTTTGAGAGAGAGAGAAAGTGTGCGTTTGTAGCCAAAAGGGCTCCTCTGAGCGGAGCAGTAAAGTCCACTGAATAGCTCGAGAACACAGCAGACCAACCTGGAATTTTGGTAGCGAGAACGGACCTCTCTCCCTTCCCCTGTCTGTTCACACCCTCCGTCTCCCACTCTATCGCTTCTCTTCGTTTGCTCTCGCTGATGTTCTTTGCTCTTCCCTCCGGCTGCCTCTCTCTCTCTCTCTCTCTCTCTCTCTCTCTCTCTCTCTCTCCCTCCCTCCCTCCCTCCCTCCCTCCCTCGGCTCCTCTGGTCCCCTCCCACACTCTCTCTCTCTCCCCCTCTAGCTCTCCCAGTGACATCAGAGGGCAGTCTCAGGCATGTTGAGCATTTTATGAGTCTCTCTCTCTCTCTCTCTCTCTCTCTCTCTCTCTCTCTCTCTCTCTCTCTCTCTCTCTCTCTCTGAGAGGGCGTCAGATAGTGATCACATTCTCATTTGACTAGACAAACTCTGTGCTTTTATGAAACTGAACAGAAGCTCGATGCTGTTGTTGCTCACATTTCTCGGTGTCTCACTTGTTGCTCACACTCACACACATTTCTGGATCATCTCTACGTAAAGCCCTCCTACACACAACAGAACAGACAGGTTGACTTGATGAGCTGCTGCTGCTTGAAACCGGAACACTTTGCGAGCACTGAGGACCCGGCTCGTGCTCGAGGGGAGGAAGCTGAGAATGACGTGATCATAAAGTAAATATCTAGGGAGCTCAATATTTAGAAAATATAAAAAACAAAATGTGATTTTTGGACAGGAAATGAGATAAATGAATCAGAGCCGCGTTGGAAATGTGTTGCAGACAAATGATAATGAGGAGCCATTAGGGATGTTGAAGGACTCGCCTACCGAGTGGCATCAGAGGCCACTGGCGACAAATGCTCCTCTGGGGAGCGACGCCTGACGTGTGTCGTGATGTCATATC
Source organism: Cebidichthys violaceus (assembly GCF_023349555.1). Lineage (NCBI taxonomy): Eukaryota > Metazoa > Chordata > Actinopteri > Perciformes > Stichaeidae > Cebidichthys > Cebidichthys violaceus. The sequence goes on from NW_027176328.1 coordinate 140,629, forward strand.
AGTGGGCAGCCAATAGGAGTGAATGGAAACGCTTTAAAGACTGGAAAAGTGACGGAATACCAGTTGTGAATTGAACTTAATTGTGTTGGCTGAGGTTCCTCTCAAACGCAGGAGTGTTTTATCTGCTCCTCTCCACTAAGCTAGAGGCTCTAAACAAAATGACGTTAAGTAATTAAGTCATTAAATTGAAAATGATCCTAGCAATCAATAGCTCCTTGATTCTCCACTATAAAACTTTATGGAGCTTTTTGTAAATGGTAAATGGTGTGCTCAACACCGAACACAACCAAATAAAGATACGGGCTCTTCAGAATGAGCGGCGGCGTTCACACCAAATCAAACGCCAGTTCTCTTCATTTAAATGTGGGTCGGACATCTGCCAGTGGGAGCCACAGGTGATGCTGTGAAAAAAACACAACAGCCTGCGACAAAAATAATCAACTTTTGGAGAAACGCAACCCAATCACATAACCTGCGATCTGTGAGCCACCCGTGTTGCTACTTTAGCTGCTAGCCGCCGACTCAGTCGTCCCCATGTTAAAAGCCATGTGGAGGAAACAGATAGGCTTCCCTTTACAAAAATAACAAAACCCAATGTTCACAACGTCTAAGTTCATGTCAACACATTGATCTTTGCACACATCTCATCTAATTTGTGTGCGCATGCAGGTGCGTGTGTCTGTTTGCAGGAGCTATTTTGGAAGTTCAGTTGAGTTTTGTTTGATGAGACAAAACACACACACACACACACACACACACACACACACACACACACACACCTGGCTGAGATAACGTTATCAGCTTGTTGTGTGGCCGCTGACGTCAAACGGCTTAGCTAAGCTTCACGCAGCCATGATACTGATGACAGCAAACGCTACCCAGCCCAAACCACAGCGGCGCACGCGCGCACGCACGCAGGCACGCACGCACACACACACACACACACACACACACACACACACACACACACACACACACACACACACACACACACACACACACACTTCATTTTTAGAACTGGTAGAGTCACCGATCGGGGAGGGCAGTGACCAGACTGAAACTGAGCAGAAGAGCGCCGCATGAACTTAGTGGTAGAAATCAATGCATGGACATTGGGTTAGTTGGAGAGCAGCGTGGACAGAGATCAGTGGCGGTGAGCTGCCAGTGGATAGAGGCACGGGAGCCTGGTGATAGCAAAAGAGACAAAAAAGACCCTAAAAAAAAAAGACTGTCAAGCACCTGAAGTATAATCAAAGATAGTGTCCTCTGTAATGAATGTCTTTATTTACAAGATGTCCACGTATGCATACTGTATTAACGCAACCCAAACTTGTGTTTTGCTTAGTTTGATGGTAGTCGAGTCTGTGATATATTCTTCGGACCAGAGCAGCCAATCAGGAGCTGCTCTGCTTTCCTACAGCCGACGAGTCAAATCAAAGCCTGAAGCATATCCGCGTCGGCGCAACTGTGATGGATGCATTTTGTCATCTGTCCGCGTCCACGTCAACCAGCACACGACTTTACAGACGCCAAGTATTTAAAGAGAACCACGTGTAAGGGCCTTAATGAGCAGGGCGTGTGCACCGTGTATGAAAACAGCATGTATTTAATGGAGGCGAGTGCATGAAGCCCTGCGTGCGGAGCAGTGTGTGACACACACAGATCAGGCGGTGCACGTCTACGTGGAAGACGTGGGCTTGTGCAGTTGTTATTTTGCCACGGCCTGTGAAGGGAACCAGACGAGGCGATAAGCGAGCGTACCCGTGATAAATAGATTGTGTAGCTATCTGCATCAGAGCCGGGCGTGCGCCTTAAATAATGCATGTGGCACGATGATTGCAAGGCATGCTGAAATACACAGTTGTGGCAGCCAGGCAGACAGGCCTGATGAATAAGTAATGGACAGCGTCCGCCTCGTAATGTACACACATGTGCGTGCACGCACACACACGCAAAGCACAACCACGAGCTGGTGCACGCTCAGGAGAGAGAACAATATAGAAGCTCTTATTTTTGTATCCTCTTATGCTCTCGTCTCCCCCCTCCTCTCCAGTGACGGGGGGAGTGCTTTTTTCATCCATCTCCCCTGAGAACCCCAGACCCGACTCCAAATATGTGAGATACTGTGTCGTTTATTATTGATTCAGGTTATTTATAATTCTCTCTCTCTCTCTCTCTCTCTCTCTCTCTCTCTCTCTCTCTCGCTCTCTCTCTCTCTCTCTCTCTCTCTGGGATTCTCAAAATACAGACACTAAATCTGAAATCCATTTAAAAAAATACTCATTACTCTTGCTAAAATAATACTTTTCCAATACCTATTTTAGGAACGTGGTGGATTTCTACAGACCATCAGAACACGCTCTGTTGACGCAGTGAGAGCCCCACCGATTCATTGAATGTCTTCATGTAATGCTGCTAGAAAACACAGCTGAAGTGTAAAGGAACTATTACAGTATCGGGTGCCAAAATGTTGCACTCTCTCCCTCGCAGATTCTGCCACGTCTCTTGGTTAGCCAAACGCATGGCAACGGACTTGAGGTTGTGAAGAAAGATTTTAAAAGGCCTAACGGATCAGCACCAGCAGAGCTTCCCGGGCTTTCAGCCGCGCTATCGGTCGCTGTTTTCAGCTGTCATCGGCTGCTTCCTGCGCAGCTAATAAATGCTTTCAAATCCTCTTCAATATGTCAACAGTGACATCATCAAATAAGAAGAAGTGCAGGCGGAGCAGACTGAAAATAAATAGGCAATAAAGCAGCACTCTTAATATCCTCTATATTAACTTAGATGAGGAACAACAATACAATAGGTTTTATATATATATATATATATATATATATATATATATATATATACACATATATATATATATATATACATATATATATATATATATATACATATATATATATATATATATACATATATATATATATATATATATACATATATATATATATATATACATATATATATATATATTGAAAACACAGGTGTTAAAAAATCTTCATGATGCATGCCCGTGGTGTAGTCCGCCTATACTCATAGAACCTGGAGTTACAATACGTAACCGACGTCCCACTGGGCTGCAGACTCTTTGTTTGGAAGTACAGTTGTCAGATATGATCATATACAGTCAAACAATCTAGATATGTTGTAATTCCATGATTATAGAAGGACCTGGACCGTTAAAGTCCGTTGCCTTCATTTTGTCTGGGCAGATGAGACCTTCTTCAGGACCTCCCTCTTCGGTTTACCTTCTCACTCCCTCATGCACATCTAACCAATGAGCAGAGTAACAAGAAAACAGCTCGGCGCCGCTCTGAGGAAAGACCTCAGCACATCAAAGCATCAAAACAGCTGCTCAAAAGAGCCAGACGAGGTAAGAACAGAGACGTGGCTGCAGCGGGGAGCTCCGTTCATTCATATTTTACACCCTCTCCTTCCGTCTCAATGGTAATGCCTTCTCAGTCTGAGTTTGCAGCAGACGGAGAGCCATTAGCTGTCGGCCGCGCTAAGCTCAACTTATGAGAGATGCCGTGCACTTTAAATCACATGGGTCACGGGAACGCCCCGGTGCACTAAAGCTAGACCCACAAACTCCTCACGTCCAGAGCAGACTGTAGCATGCAGGTAGTGAAGCAGTCAGTCACAGATACAAACGGAGAAAGATGAGTTCAGGGTAAGTCATGACAGATTACGCTCCACTTCATTTTACTCGGCAATGTTTTCTGCGTTTCATTACGATTCTATTCTTGAACTTATTTTTCCATTTATGCAAATGAACAATTCTCTTCTCAAAGTCTTCTTGAAAGTTCACCCACTTAGAAAACGAGTCCGATCGACTGCAGACAACGAACCGAAGGTCTATTTCTTGTCTTAAATGAGTTTGTGGTTTAAATGCAGCCTTAGCGCTGACAGCCATGTTGCAGCCATTAGGCTGCGGGCTCGGCTGTAATGAACTAGCCTTCCCGGACAGGGAAGGGCCAACCTCTGGTCACGGTGGTGTTGTTGGCCAGAAGCTAGCAAACCGTCCTGTGAGCGCAACGCGAAAGGTCTGGACCCCGGAGTGGTCATCCATAATAGATAGCTTCCAGAGGACTCCTTTGGATTCATTTGGTCCTCAGGCTTTTAAAAGCCTTTACAAAACAGACCTCTGCATTAACAAGCGCGTTTAAGAGGAAATGAAAGGGCAAAAGCGTGGCCGGAGTCAAATCAACATAAGATCCATCAGTCCTATCTTTACATCTGCACAGAAACAGACACAACACTGTGAATTTACTAAATGTACAACTTACAGATACCTAGCTTTAAAGAAATACGCTTGTTGGTTCCAGCAACTGGTTCATTTCAGGACTGTTTGGACATTTCGGACTGAAACTTCGACTGAAATAAAGATCGGTTACAGTCAGTTGATCCACTTGAAAAGTGAAGTTCGTCGTACGAAGCTTTCCCGTTTCAACTTTTGCAAATGTGCACTCATTGCAAAGCGCCTGGTCGGTGGTGACCTTTGACCCGTGTTATGTTATGATCTGGTTAGCGGTCAGTACGTTAACAAGCTTTGAGCCCCACCCATTTCCTGAGGAGGAGAGAATAAATGTGTGACCAGGCTCATAGTATTATAATATATATATATATATATATATATATATATATATATATATATATATATATATACATACATACATACATACATACATACTCATAATCTGGGACTATTTGGTGTTATTTAAATCATCCTTAGCATTTTTGGGTTGCTTTCCACTAGTTTCTGCAGAAGACAATTGCTAACATTAAACCCATATTGATTACTTGGAGTGACAACAATGGCTGAAGCTTGATAGATGGATAAACAAAGACAAATTCAGACTAATGACAACATTGTTTGTAAAGCGCATTCATTCCTTATCCGTCTCCATTCTTTGTCTCTCCATCTGCACCGTTTGTGAACAAAAAAAAAAGACGATCCTTCAACTGACACAAGCTCTCTCTGCAGACATCCAGGTCTAAGACGAGGCAGCCAGTCAACAGAGCGAGAACACCAGGCCATATGCAAGATTCATGACATGGCAACATGGTAAAATCTTTTCCCTCTGACACACACACACACACACACACACACACACACACACACACACACACACACACACACACACACACACACACACACACACACACACACACACACACACACACACACAGTCCAACCTGCTATAGCTGTCAGGATAATGGCACTGATGCAGACAAAGTAGGTTAAGGCATTGCCTGTTCTGCTGGAAGACAAAAACAAGTCTGGCTCTGAGCGCTCTGCCGTACTTTCTTAAACTCAGATGTGAAGAGTGTGCATGTGGGTGTGAGTGTGTGGGTGTGTGTGTGTGTGTGTGTGTGTGTGTGTGTGTGTGTGTGTGTGTGTGTCTGCCTTTAACCGGGTTGACATGAAGGCCACAACCTCAGGCTATGTCTGTAGATATAATTAGGTGCTCCAACCAACCCCAATCTTTCTCTCAGCATCTAACCTGATCTCACCTCTGCTCTCTGAAAGCTTCACAGCGTTCCGCCTTAAAACCACAAATTCAGTGCGTTGTTGATTTTCAGTTTCCATTTTTATTCAGAAACGGAGGTAAATTATTCCAGAACTGTTGGGTGAAACAAAAAGAGGACTACAAAAAATATATAAATAAATAAATTTTAAAAAAGGGTGAGAGATGGCGAGGAGATGAGATGAAGATTATATTTCAGTTCATCAAAAGCCATTTGGGCGATGGCTTGACATGGTTGTTAGCGCACCAGCCTGATAGTGGCGGCGCAGAAAAGAAGCAGCTGCCCACCGACTCCTGCCTACACCAAACTGGCACCAGGCAGGGCAGTCCATGCCAGGTCAGGGAGTGTGTGTGTGTGTGTGTGTGTGTGTGTGTGTGTGTGTGTGTGTGTGTGTGTGTGTGTGTGTGTGCGCGTGTGTGTGTGTGTGTGTGTGGGGGGGGGGGGGGGGGGGGGGGGCTTTGGGGGCCCATCTGGGGGAACTGGCACCAGTGCCTGAGGGCCGTGTGGGCTCCCTGGTGAGCATGTGTGTATAAAACAGGTTGTCTTCCATTAGGAGAGGTGGCAAGTCGAGCAGGTGCCGATCGTGTCTGTTGTTGTTGATGTTGTTGAGGTGTACAAGGTACACAAGGTACACAAGGTTATTGACTTGGATCTTTAGTTCCGACTACAACCGATTCTGTCATGATTATTAATGCTTATTATGTTGGAATATGACAACTTTAAAGCAGAATAACTGATTATTAGGTCATAATTATTAGGAGATTGGGGAACATTTGGATTGAACTATGATTCAAAATAACTTAATTTTTTGACTCATCACAGATACTACTTTTCCTGAGGGGGGGGGGTCTCTCTTCCCCATGAGATTTTGAGCTGCAGCAAAATCAAAATTAGCAGTGTTGAGATTGGGTACGAAAAAAAGAGAAAATGAAGAGAAGCAGATGACAAGCTGCCAAAAACTCCCAAATCTTTGTGTAGGGGAATGTTCCTTTACAGTAACAGAGCAAGCAGACAGACTTACAGTGTCAGGATTAAGGTCAGGCATTCAGTCACTGTCTCTCTCTCTCTCTCTCTCTCTCTCTCACACTCACACGCACACACACACACACACACACACACACACACACACACACACACACACACACACACACACACACACACAGCGGGGGTCTGGCCGGCGGACAAGTATCTCTGCGCGGTCATGGTGACCTACAGACGGGGGTCCTCTGGAACTCATCTCTGGCCCCTCATTACTAAGCCTGTCCCCTTTCAACGGGTTCCGCTACCTTCTCTTTGCATATTCCATCTGTTCTCTACAAAATGAATGTATTTCATTCAGCACATCAACACAGAGGGAGATCTAGAAACAGGAAATAGAAGTGATTCAAATCAGAGAGAGTCATCAAGGTGTTTACTATTAAAACGCTTTCTTCATCACAAGATGAAGATCTCAGAGTCATGATATAAATGCACCACCACATACGCTGCTTCTTTTGGTGTTTGGAAAGTCACAAAAAAAACTATAAGTGCTTAAAATACCAAACATGCAGATGGACAGCGGAGACGTAGGGTTAAGGTGCAGGTTCCATTATTCTGCTGGGACTCTCGGTCAACATTGGTGCGACTGCTCTTTAACTTAAAGCTACTACAAAGACATTTTGTGGGTATTTCGGCACTCCTTGTGGACATAAGCGGTAGTGTTTCCGAGTCCCTTCAGAAAGTCTCATTTTACTGCAGCAGGGTCCATGCAGTCCTGGGTCCCGGTTCTCCGGTGCCTCCCTTCCCTCCGGCGGGCGGCCCGGGTCTCGAAAAAGCCCGAGCAAGCATAGAAATAGAAATCCCATGCAGAGAAATGAGAGAGGAGTGTTAAGAGTGAGAAAAAAGAGAGTCAGAGAAATGGAGATGCAGGGAGTGAGAATGAATTTGGCGTCGTCCAAAGATATGTTGCTCTCCACTTTTTGCGACTTCCTTCCCAGAGTTTTGAAATGGTAATGAGTCTGCTGCTATTTGCATAATGTGCCTTCCCTCATCCCTCTACTCATCCAGGCTCTCTTCTCCTCAAATTGCTTTTCTGCTCCCATGTCTCTCTCTCTATGTCTATCTGTCTCACGTCCCGTGTCCCCGTGTCCCTGTGTCCGCCCCCCCTCCCAGCCATTCATTGCAGAGAGATACGCTGTTCAGTCAGAAAACAGAAGCCGGCCAACAGGTCTGCCACTTCCTGTGCGAGCAGCTCTTTGTCCTTCTTCCTCTACTTGCTCGCCGCCTCACATTCTGCTAAGCCATAATATCAGCGTTGTGCAGACAGAGTGGTGGACATGTGCGCGAAGCATTAAGGCAAAAAAAAATAAAAAATACTAAAAAAGACAACTGTCATGTTTCTTGATGATTACCAACGGTGCACCCCCCCCCCCCCCTACCAAAAGGAGCCATAACAAAGCCCTTCTGTGAGCTACAGAACCACTTCTGGTCCACATTATCTGTCACTTCTGTGAGCCTCTATTTTCCCGTCCTCTTCTCCCAATTTCTCCCCCCTCCTCCTCCCCCTTCTTCTTCCTCGTCACTTCTCTCACCTTCCCCTCCCTCCTCCTCCTCGCTCCCTGCAGTGTCTGTGCTCTGACAGTTATGTGTGAGTGGAGCGTGGGCTGCTGCTAATTTGTGCAGAGTGGGAGAAAGCTGTTTTGGCTTTGGGAAGAAAAGAGCCTAGTTTAGGCTTTGTGCACGGGTTTGGACGGACAGACGCGGCACGCACGCACACACTTAAACAAAAAATCAATACGCGGTTGTCTCGTCTTTGATTTCCTCTCCCTCTCCCCGATGTCACATGTGCATTTCGCAGATACAAGCAGATGCTCAAACCCACGTTCACGTCGATGTGTGGAAGTGACTCTGAAAGGTGCTGCCTTCTGTTCCTCTTACAGTTCCTCCTCCTGGGCACTATTTACTCATCCTGCTTGATATGCACCCAAAGCTGTCTCCATCATCATCATCATCATCATCATCATCATCATCATCACCACCACATCTTTTCAATTGAGTCATTCTCTCTGATTGACCAGCGAGTTCTTCCTTTAGATCC
>NW_027176328.1:154242-226742 GCF_023349555.1 Cebidichthys violaceus
GTTTATAGGTCGTCCTGCAGTGACTGAGCAGACGCTGACCTCCGATGCCTGAGGAGGAAGAGAGGTCAAGAGCTCTCCGCCTCAACACGCAGTGACCAGGAATATCACCAGGGAAACCACAACAAACAAGTATATATATGAGAGAGAGAGAGAGAGAGAGAGAGAGAGAGAGAGAGAGAGAGAGAGAGAGAGAGACAGAGAGACAGAGATAGAGAGCGACAGAGAGAGAGAGAGAGAGAGAGAGAGAGAGAGAGAGAGAGAGAGAGACAGAGACAGAGAGACAGAGACAGAGAGACAGACAGAGAGAGAGAGAGAGAGAGAGAGAGAGACAGAGAGAGAGAGAGAGAGAGAGAGAGAGAGAGAGAGAGAGAGAGAGAGAGACTCTTGTACGGGCTTCTTTTTTTAAATCTTGTGGTGCTATTATGAATACTATGAAAATATACATAATACATTCATATGTGAAGTGTTATTTTTCTGTATATTTCACACCACTGTAAATGTAACATCTTTTGGGTATGCAGCTGTGCATCAAACAAAACAAGAACTCTGAGGAAGTCATTTGTGTGTCTGAGAACATTTTATGGACTTGATCTATTAATCTAAAAATGAAGTATTTTGACAATTCACTGAATTACGAGTAATTCTGTATCTCAATCTGGTCGGTTAAAATGTCCCGTTACTTTATTGTTGAGAAGACCCAGGCCTGCCATGATGGATAGGGAGCATGTGTGCACTGTCCACTGTGGAGCAGACGCCGTGTATATGGAGCCTCACATTTGCCTGCAAATCACTCTTGTCCGGTCCAAACAAGGTACTTATCCATCCTGTCTAAACCACGTCACTGCTGTCTCAGAGCTGGATTGAATAGTTCTCTGCAGCACAGCCATTATCAGCTGTTACAGCGTCAACAAACGATAAAGTTCAAGTGAGATGAGACCGCTCGTTCTGTGGTGCGACCTTTATCTCTGCTGTTGCAGACTGGTTAGAAGTGTAAAATGGAATGAGCTTTAAGCGGGAAACGGGAGCTTTATTTTGTACACTGATTAGAACTTATTTGTTGTGCATCAGGCACGCAGCGACATGTTCTTATGTAATGAAGCAATGTCCTGCAGCAGGGTGTTATTGCTGTGCGTAGGAGTGTGTATAGCACAGCACAATGCTGGACACCGTTACTCCGAGAGTCATGTGGACACTGACGGATACTTTAATGTATTGACCTTGGTGACCCGTGCCATATGCATGCCCCTCAGCAACAGTTAAGCATACTCCATCTCCCCCAGTGACGTGTAGGAATATACGGACATATGGCGAGTAAAAATACATACACGCCGAGGAAAAAGTACACGCATGCCTCCAAGCCGAGGTAGGAATGTGATTTGCTTCTTTTTTTTGGTCATATCTTATTTTTTTTAAAGGCCTCGATGTGTCGACAGACTTCCGTGTGGACAGACATACGTGAACGCCGCATGGAAAAGGAAGAGACGGAGTGCCAAGTTACCGACGTCTGGCACGAGGACAAGTTGGCTCGCAGGAGTGCCCGCTTCAGTGGATACACACCCGGTGCACAACGAGGAGGAGAATCCCTCCGTGATGCAAGGAAAGAAGGAGAAAAAACACGGAGCATGAACAGTCATTAAAACGCATTTGTGCACATGGAGCTGTTGAATGTATGCACAGACACACAACATTCCTCCTGGAAACCGGGAAGCTGCCAAGTCACTTTTACCGCCGTCTGATTTCCAGTCACCACACGAGTCGGCCGGCCTCGTCCACCTGTCCGGTCCGCTACCACTGCAGCCTGGTGTATTCTGAGCCCCTCGATATCAGCCCCAGAGCTTTGCCACCCCTCCACTCTGCCAACTATGCCATCCTGTCTGCCGAGGCTCCACCAAAATTGCCCTTCTGCTACAACCAAACTCGGAGCCAGTCTGAGCGCGTGCCAGCCACGCCAACCTGTCCCCGTCACTCTACACCGCAAGACAACCTGCTGCGGAGCCGGCATGCGAGGGGGAGTCGCTCCAAATGAGAGATCCGTCATGTGATTGAAAGCTAAATGAACTATGTTAATATGAAAGTTCACTACCTCTTTATCTACACTGGATGCTTTCTCTCAACCTGGTCGAGTCTCTTGGAGACTTAAGTTTCATCGAAGTAGTTCTTTTGAAATAATTTAATTACATGATGATTGATGTTCATAAGCAACATATAAATTAACTCAACTTAACTTATCGACGTGAACATCCCAACACCACTGAAAACATGTGCCCCTGTATATTGGAATATATTGGCTTTCAGTGATTGGCTGAGTACATCACCAGTTTGAGTTGGAATGATTTTTTGCGTAACTTTGATCATATTATTAGCGCCACTCAAGCACACGCAATTGTCGGTTGTCGGGCTAATTGGGCCGATTGGATAATTATTGAAAAACACATCGCCCTAGTTTCCAGTAGAACTCCAGTAGAATACAATTTCCATGGCAGACAAGTTGCATCTGTCTTTTGAGAGTATGTACCATCGTTTTCCGGTTTGGCCAATGCATCGACCGATTTTAGTTAATTACAGATCTATCGTATCGGTGTATACATCTCATTTAGGAACAAGAAATTGCAGAACAGAAATGACAAACTAGGTTAGTGGTCATTTAAAAAATCAGTAGAATGCAGTGACAAGATGTTAACTGTGAAATATCCTGCTTGGTAAGTATCTTGGTAAGGACTGTAAAAAAAAGAAAAGTAAAATACTATATTTGTTCGATGTATAAATAATTTGTAAAATGAATGAAATACAGAGCAGCTGATGTGATGCTTTTCTAACTCATTCCATTGCTTAGAATTGAATTTGTCTGAGTCCGTGTGCCGGATTGAACCCACGTCCGACTCCTCACCACCGCCCTGATGGAAACCACTTGTTGGTGTTGCGGCCATGTTTACCAACTACTCAGCACCTCCTTTGGGCATTTTCAACCTACAAGACGAACCACAGCTTTGACTTTATTTTTACTGCTGGACCGATTTGGGTTTGAGCTCCCCGTCTGTGTGTACATATGTGTGTACATATGTGTGTGTGTGTGTGTGTGTGTGTGTGTGTGTGTGTGTGTGCTCATGTACATGTGTGTATGACTCAGTAGGTATGAAGAGGACAAAGACTGTATCTAGTTCATCATGTATGTATTTAGTGTGGGTACATGCATACACACATCATCAACATCATAGATGAACAAAACCTAAACTTAAAATGTGCTCATGAATTTCAATGAATTAACCATCTGAATGAATTATAATTCTGAGAATAGCTACGTGACGTCTAACCAATCCGCTCACAGTATAGTAATTAAGGATTGACATTAGAAGTAAGCCAACGAGAAAAATAAACCATCAATCATAACAATTTGTGATGTACATACAAATGTAAAAAAAAAGATATTGTTACACTTGTTATCAAGTAGATGTGACGGAGTAGATTTGAGGTCATTTTGTCCCGCCCACTGAGCTCCACCAAACTTTTCAGAAAGAGAGGCCATGTGGTCCGGCAGCAGGCGGGCACCAAGAGCTAAGTCCACAGGGAGACAGGAGATCCCTGCTGTGTGTGTGTGTGTGTGTGTGTGTGTGTGTGTGTGTGTGTGTGAGAGGGTACTGAAAGCAACACGGACATCTGTAGAGGAGTGGAGGGGTCACTGAATAGAGAGAAGGGCCTCTCTGTTTGTAAGAGCATTACACATGTGGACATCACATGGAAGATTCCGCTTACTGGTTACGCAATAGGTCACAAATATTGTAACATACACACACGCAGGTCTACACCACATTAAGGTCACTCGGGCGTGGTACAGTGTCCTTGTGCGTTCCGCAGTAAAGAGGACGTACTTCTTTGGGATGTGAGCACATCTGCAAAGTATCTGTCTCTATCAGATTTAACCCAGAACAGCCGTATGCCGCCGTCACAGCTGCTACTCTGAATTTATGCAACAAACTAAAGTTGGCACCGTGTGTCTGTGCCAGGAATATGGGTGTGATTCCCAACGTGTCCGGTCACGCTGAATCCTGTTAAGTGTGTGTTGCAGCCACCAGCTCGGAGGATCACAGCGTGTTTGTGTTGGAGGCCTGTGATTAGTCCGTCTTTGTGAGTGCATGTGTGGGTGAACAGACAAAGGTAAAAGCTGGAGCACGTCAATGCCTCTTTGAAGTTGTAATAAAGCGTTACTGCAGAAGCATCACATTATTTTCGTCACGTTATTTAAAGCTGCAGAGACTCATTTTGTGGCCACTAGGGGCAGGAGGACCACAGACCAGGCTCTTCTCTTCCCCTGTTCGTAGCTATAGTACTGTGCAGTAATTCATATGTATCCCACAAAATCTATTTGTAAGTAATCCATGCAAATGTGAACCAGCAAGCATAACGAGCAAGAAAATCCATGAAGGAAGGAGGCTGGGAGTGGGTCCAAAAGGACAAGACCTTCACCCAGGAGACCTCCGTTCGTGTCCCGTGTGTAACCAGAAGTCAACATTGACTTATTTGTCACCTAATTTCAACACTGAAATAAAGTCACTAACCCTCAACCAAACTACAATCCTTTTTCTAAACCAAGTAGCTTTCTGCGTGATGGAGTGCAAACACATTTTCAGTTCACCAGCTGATGGCCTCCATCCCTTTGTCTGCCAACTCTGCTTTGTTTCCAACATCTCTCTTCGCATCAGCCGGGATGTGTCCGATCAGTAGCTGTCCCCCGCTAATAAAACGTATCCAGAGGGAGGAAGAGAAGGCTTCAAAGGCATTCCTCCAGTTGATATGGGAGCCTCCGCAAATCCCCAGGTGCCCTCCTGTCTCCATTTTCAGCACAAATACTCCCTCTGTGTGTGTGTGTGTGTGTGTGTGTGTGTGTGTGTGTGTGCGTGTGTGTGTGTGTGTGTATGAGAAACCCCCTCACACCTCACCATCACACTAATGTCAGCCTCTGTCTCTTCCACTAAAGCACCATATCTTTAAATAAGACCTTAAAAATTGGTTTTCCCAAATGTCTAGGAGACTGGACTGAGCCATCTCCCAAAGTTTTAGGATTTAAAGGAAGATAATGGTTAAGATGAAAGCTTAAGATTTCCATACACAGTACCATCCACTTCTAGGATTTGTGTTTTTCACTCAATTCCATCTTAATTTCATTCAGTTCCTAATTTAAAAAGGTGTATTTTCGTCAAAGTAACAATCTCACATTCCACAATCTGTCATATTGGCAGTGAATAATATCAGACCAACGCATGAATCTCAAAACTGACAACAGTGGATGTTAGGAGACAGCACCTGTATCAAAGCATCCTGATGACACACCTCGCTGATGACACAATGGTATTTATCACAGGTGTATTATCTAGGCATACAAATCTCTATGTTGATCTCTAAGCTTATTTAAAGTACCCCTCGACTCCATACTGTGTGCTTCACTGTGATGTTTGAGTTCCACTGTGCAGAATGATACGTGTGCAGACTGGTTCGACACCAAAGAATTGTTTTCATATTCATCTGCTGACATGGGAATGTGTCAATGTGCTCACAGACTTCATATAGGAAGTGTCCGTAGTCTGGCAACCAAAACGTTACAATCAACATTCATGAACTGACAACACACTGTGAAAGGGTTAACGTTCTAAGATGAAAACACCGACAACTTCCAGACAGAACAACGCCATGATAGCGACCTGTCAATCACCAGGTAGCCCCGCCCTGAAGCATACTCCGCTTTATGGTCTGTTTGACTCTAAATGGACCATAATGTGCTAAATGAACATCATGCTGTATTGAAGAAGACTTGAAACTAGAGATTGAGACCATAAACTCATGTTTACAATGTTTACTGAGGGAATAACTTGAAACCTCTACTGTACATACATTCAGAAGTTAAATGTCCAAAATGAACAATATTTACATATTCGTAGATTCTGGATTTTTCAACGAGGCAGAAGGAGCAGATTTGATTCTAAGAGTTTTTAAATTTTTTTGTGTAAAACCCTAATCCACCATGATTATATACAACAATAATATATAATATACAACAACCATTGATTTTTAGAAACATCTATCTGGCTTCCTTCAATCTAATATAATTCCTGAAGATCAACAGAAAATAATTAAATTAAACAGTGTCATTTCATTGAAACTAGAAAGCATTACAGTTTTGCAAAACTCCCTATGTAAAAAAAGAAAAAGAAGAGAAAGTTGAGCCACAACGATAAAAGAGTAAGCCTAATTAGTTGAGTCCAGTTTAAAAGAGTTGTGAAAACAAGGCTACGTGTACCAGTCAGGAAGTGTTCCTACATTCCTGGAAAGCGGAATAACAGCACAGCAGCTGCTCAGCAGAAATCATCGAAACACATCAACCTCACTGAACACAAGAAACACATCAACCTCACTGAACACAAGAAACACATCAACCTCACTGAACACAAGACACACATCAACCTCACTGAACACAAGAAACACATCAACCTCACTGAACACAAGAAACACATCAACCTCACTGAACACAAGAAACACATCAGCCTCACTGAACACAAGACACACATCAACCTCACTGAACACAAGAAACACATCAACCTCACTGAACACAAGACACACATCAGCCTCACTGAACACAAGAAACACATCAACCTCACTGAACACAAGAAACACATCAGCCTCACTGAACACAAGACACACATCAACCTCACTGAACACAAGAAACACATCAACCTCACTGAACACAAGACACACATCAACCTCACTGAACACAAGACACACATCAGCCTCACTGAACACAAGAAACACATCAACCTCACTGAACACAAGAAACACATCAACCTCACTGAACACAAGAAACACATCAGCCTCACTGAACACAAGAAACACATCAGCCTCACTGAACACAAGAAACACATCAACCTCACTGAACACAAGACACACATCAGCCTCACTGAACACAAGACACAACTCACTGAACACAAGACACACATCAACCTCACTGAACACAAGAAACACATCAACCTCACTGAACACAAGAAACACATCAACCTCACTGAACACAAGACACACATCAACCTCACTGAACACAAGACACACATCAACCTCACTGAACACAAGAAACACATCAACCTCACTGAACACAAGAAACACATCAACCTCACTGAACACAAGACACACATCAGCCTCACTGAACACAAGACACAACTCACTGAACACAAGACACACATCAACCTCACTGAACACAAGAAACACATCAACCTCACTGAACACAAGAAACACATCAACCTCACTGAACACAAGACACACATCAGCCTCACTGAACACAAGAAACACATCAACCTCACTGAACACAAGAAACACATCAGCCTCACTGAACACAAGAAACACATCAACCTCACTGAACACAAGACACACATCAGCAGGACTGGGTACAGGTGATTTTAAATGATCTGCCACAAAGCCGTTTCTTAAGTTGGGGTGGAAGAGGAAGGGAGGAAGCAGAGGAGGAATAAGGTGGGTTGAAAGGGAGGAGGAGGAGGAGGAGGAGGAAATTGGAACTCCAATGTGGAAAAAAAAGAAAGAAAGAAAAATAAGGATGAGGAGGATGTGAAATAACAGGGCTGGCTAAAGTGAAAGAACAGAGAGAAATACTCCTGAAAGGTAGCACGATCTATAAAACAAACACACAACTTTAAAAATATGAACGAGAGCTTCTTTTTTTTTTTTTTTACACAATACAGCCAGCGCATTCCCTGTAATTAGGAAGGAATGTCTTACATGTGGCTCTCTCTGACGTCAAACCTGTACCTTCCCAGAGTTTGCTTTCTCTTCCCCGCCACTGTGAATGTTTAGCGTTAGGCTGCTTTTGGCAAAGCTCCTGGACTTGGGTGCTAGGAGAGGTTTAGGAGGGGGGGGGGGGGGGTTCTTTGCTTGTTTAAAGAGCGAGCAAGGATGAGCACGGCAACCTCAGTGCAAGTTTTCGGCTCCGCTGTGATTCTGCCACATCAGTGAGAGGATTTAAAACGTTTGAGATATTTGCATCAAAGTGCTTAAACATCAGGGACACTCATTGTGGACTGCAGTGACCATCCGGCAGGTCTGTGATAGTGTGTGCACACTTCAGGTGAACATCTTGCTTTCTCAGTAGCAAACTTTTAGGTTTTTGACAACTACACTTTGAAGTGAAATTTATCAAAGTTAAATTAAGAAAACCAGAAGAAAGTAATTGTTTCTCTGTAAATATCTGTTAACTCCATTAACAAGGAATATGATTCCTGAAGAACTATTTCTATCGGGACGCAGGAGGGAAACAAATCCCCTGACTTGTGTTTCTTGACATCTCCTTCAATTCTTTTAAAATAAGAGAAGTGAAAGTCATCCACATGAGGATAACTGTACAGAGTATGCAGTCTCCCTGCAAACTGCAGCTGCAAATGCATCAACTACAATGCATCAGGGCAGGGCGAGGGCTTAGTAGATTATGAGTCTACAGCCGAGCCAGCGGCAATGTGAGGCTGTGCTTTGAGCGAAACGCTAATGCCAGCATGCTAACGTGCTCACATCTACAATGCCAACATGTGTTAAATTTAGACTGTGTTCATCATCTTAGCTAAGCATGTTAGCATCTTATTCACCCATCTGTACCTCCCACTCATCCGGAGCCGGGTCGCGGGGGCAGCGGGCTAAGCGGAGCAGCGTTTTGCAGCTCTTCCTGGGGGACCCCGAGGCGTTAAAAGGGCCAGACGAGATGTAAAATCCCTCCGTGGTGTTCTGGGTCTACCCTGGGGCCTCCTACTGTAGTTGGACGTGTCTGGGAAAACCTCTATAGGGTGGCGCCCGGGAGGCATCCTGACCAGTTGCCAAAACCACATCAGCTGGCCCCTTTCAACGTGAACAAGCTCTATTCTGACTTCCCTCCGGATGTCTAAGCTCCACCCCTATCTCTGAGGCTAAGTAAATGCTAAATGCTAAATGGACTTGTACTTGTACAGCTCCTTGACCCCTCAAAGCGCTTTTACACAACACGTCAGTCACCCAATCACACACCGATGGCATCGGGTGGGGTTAATCAAGCACATTGTTAATTGTTAACAATGTGCTTGATTAACAATGTGTTAACATTGTTAATCAAGCACATTGATTGAACCGCCGATCTTCCGATTGAAGATGATCTACGTTCTACCGCCCTGTCCACCTCCCGCTCCATCTTACCCTCGTGCGTGAACAAGACCCTGAGATCCTTGAACTCCCTCGCGTGGAGCAGTGACTCACATGTGTAATGATGACCTGATGTTCTTAAAAAGAAAAAAATAAAACACTGCGCCATACATTTAGCCGATGACGGTCCTTTGGCAGCGTCCAGTCGGCACTGCATCAATGAGATAAAACTCTCTTAGTGACATTATATGCAGCAACCATCTGCTTTGTGATGAAACCGAGAGCTGAAAGGCAATGAGTTTGGTGTGTGTGTGTGTGTGTGTGTGTGTGTGTGTGTGTGTGTGTGTGTGTGTGTGTGTGTGGTTTAGGCCTGCATTCACCAGCACGTCACATAAACCAGACCAGGGGGATTATCTGTAATAATACTGACTCACTCAGGTTTTAGTGAGAGTTTACAGTGGGATTAACAAACAATCTGATGCTGAGTGGATTGTGCCGTCATTGTGATTATTATTATTATCATCATTCATTATAGTGGGCTCTGTATTTTACACTGTAGATTTCTTTTACTCAAGGGTCCTGTTTGCACCAGCACACAACAGCACACTAAACTGGAATTACACAAATAACGTTTTGTACCTGAAACAAGGACAGCAGTGTGAACAGAGTGCTGTGATCATGCAGCATCACACACACACCATTCACACTGTTACACATGTCGAATATTTTTGATCTCTCTCTCTCTCTCTCTCTCTCTCTCTCTCTCTCTCTCTGCTTAGTTTATTTGTTTTTCCTCTGTCTGCGTGCCCGCTGCAAGTTTGCCTGAGCTCCTTCGCTGAGCCCTGTGTGGACTCATGGTTCCCATGCCATCTGATGTCAACAAGCTCCTTCGGCAGCACTAATCCACTCCCAAAACTCCCCCAGATCAGTCAGCAGTGGCAGCGATTTGAAGGAGAGCCCAGCTTCGCACAATGTGGTGTTTAAAAAACGAGATAAATCACCTCATAAAACCATGTCAACGCCTAACAGACTAGACTACGGACACAAAGCTGAATGAAACAGAAAGTGTCAAAGACAAAACAAATGTAAAAGGTAATATTTGTCAAATATCGACAAGCATCAAAAAAGAAATGCTGTGCTGTCTGCTGCCTACACCTGTATCCATGGCAACAAGATAAACACTGATATTTGATGATTTTCTTTTAATGTTGAAATTGTAAAGTCATGTTGGCGCTCCTCAGAAAGTGAATCTCTTATTATTTAATATAATAATATATAATTTTACACATTTATACGACAACATTTTACCTTCTGTGTGTGTGTGTGTGTGTGTGTGTGATTTATTTGACTTTATGAAACAGACTTCAATGATTCATTCTGTCACTCGATCCCTCACTGTCCAGTCTGGTGGAGGCTTAACCAGAAACCGCTCACGGTCAATCTCGTCACTCCTCTCCACTAGTAAGCGGTCCATTAGCCGGCTCTTCTTCCCTTAAACCACTGGGACATTTGGAGAGGCGGTGGTGGTGGTGTGTGTGTGTGTGTGTGTGTGTGTGTGTGTGTGTGTGTGTGTGTGTGTGTGTGTGTGTGTGTGTGTGGGGGGGGGGGGGGGGGGGGGGGGGGGGGGGGGGGGGAAGAAGGGTGGCTGAGATGACAGAACTGTCAACATGGGCCTCTGACAAGGCAGAGCACCGCCATTACTTTCATGTGAGAGGATGGGTTAATTATAAGATTTGGTTTCTAATATGGAGCCTGTCAGAGGAAGTGCAGGGCTCAGAACCGGTAATTAGACATAAATTGTTTGACTGAAGCAAACGTGGGGATGTGGGTGGGGGGGTGGGGGGTGTAAGATCAGACTTTGCCTGTGGTGAGGGGAGAATCCAGCATCCCTCCAAACACGAGCTGGAAGCTTTGTGGGTCTTAACGACAGGTTTGTATTGTGGGGTGGGGCTGGGCGGTATGGCCTCAAATTTATACCGCTGTATAGTTTTACATTATGGACGGTGACGGTATATATATATATATATATCATTATATCATGGTACATTTGATTTTCCTAAAATGTCATCTTTTCAACCATCACAATGTAAGTCAATGTAAACCCTCTAAATGCTATCTTTGTTATTGGTATCTACAGTAGAGTGAGTATTTGCAGAAAACCTAAAATTATTGTATTTTTATTTATAATAAAAATGTTGTTTTTTAACTTGGCATGAATAGTTGTAATAATAATAGTGTTAGGCAGTTTAAGGGGTCATAATTGATTTTCTAACTTAACACATGAATCTGTCATAGTACTATTTTACACCTATAAAGTGTCTTGATTAATGTGGAACACCGTTCCTTGAATTAAACATATATGTGCCTATCATGTGGGATTTCTATTGTATTGCCTCAAGCCCTACAGTATATATTTATTTATAATTCCTCACAAGTTGTGTTTACACATCACAGCATGGCCAGTGTTTCAACATTGTGCTGTGACTCCAAAACAGCTCGTGTCACACTTGGACTGTCTGTTGCCATTTCTGCACCTACGTTTATCATAATGTCAGCTGGTCGATCCACCACTTTGGTCCAGACTGAAATATCTTAACTACTGGGTACAAATACACACACAGAGCCTGTTAAAGATAACATTTATTGTCATCTATGAATGGAAATTGTGTCCAACACTTTGCTTTATGACCTGTGTAAAACCAAAGACATTCCCATCAGCAGCTGTACTTTGTGTTTACTGCTGATTATCATGTCAGCATGCTAACATGCTAAGCTAAAATTGTGAACCAGTGAAACATGATAAACATCCTGATGCATGCTACCATTGACATTTAGTACGGCTTCACAGAGCGTCCAGAGTGTAGACTCTCAGTCTCGTCATTGACCTTTTCTAAACAAAGCTTACAGAACCAGCTGTGCTGGTTGACCTGCACACACTTCCATTGTTGTTTCTGTGCACTTCCTGTCATACATTATAGTACAGCACAAATACGTCCAGTCTGATCTCACCTCTGCTATCACTGTCATTTTTACCATTACAGACCACTTAACAGGATTACTTCTTGTGGGGGAAAAAAATAATTGTAGTAAGAGGAGCAATCTAATTGGTTGTTTCCTAAGGTTTTCACACGCCGGCCTCGTGAAGCATCGGTGCGAACACGGCTGAAAGCCTCGCCGAGCTTTTTTTTTTAAGTGGCTGAGATGACAGCGAGATGACACACAGGCAATGAAATGTCAGGATGTGAGTCATACTAATGAAGCACGGACTGAATAAAAGGTAGAACGAACCCCTCTGGAACACTCTCCCACTAACGGATGTATTAACGGTGTGACTAAACGCGATACAATTACGGCCTTTGACTGCTGGGTTTTAAAAAGCGCCACTTCATGAAGTGTCAGTCGTGGCAGCTTCACTATTCACATGAAAGAGAGAAATGAATAAGGGCCTGTGACTGTGCTCGCCCCGGACAGCTATACAAGGACCATATCCACGTCCCACACACACACACACGCACGCACGCACGCACGCACGCACGCTCGCTCGCTATGATTGGCTCAGTCCCTACACCAATTTTCTCCCTCTAATTACAATTAAAAAAGTCACGCTTGTTTTCATGCAGCATAAGTAGAGCAGAGCTGAGAATGGCTCGCTTGTTTATTGTGGTGGTGTTGACAAAAGGGCCTTCGGTAACAGGGGGGCCTGTGTCCGGCCTGACCTTTGCCGGTGGAGATAGAGGCCCGTCTCTTTCTCCGGGCCAGAATATTAGCAGATTGGCTCCGCATGCTATCTAGGAGCTAAAAGGTTCTTGGTTCAAACCCCAGTGCGTGGAAATGAAGTGCTCTCTACAGGCCCTGAGCGAGCCTCTTTCACGGACGTACACTGCAGACCCCTCAACATGTCATGTCCAACTGACTCAGCACTAAAAGCCTCGACAATAAAGTGTCCCAATCCAACTATTGATGTCCTTCAAATCATTCCCACCGGTGCGTGTACTTGTGTACTTGTGTACACGTCCCAGCTAATAGAAAGACCGTGGCTGTTTGCCGTTATGGTTTCCATTTACTTTGCTTGAAGTTTCGTATTTATATTTCTCTCCGGCTCAGGCATTTACATGGAAACAATAAGGCCCTGTTCAGACCTGGCATTAACATGCATTGAGATACCATTAGGTGTACATATAGGCCTTCTTTACCAGTCCAATGACTTACTTAGGCAATTGTATTGGGAATAGCTCTCTCTATAGGCGACCCACCCCCACCCCGAGGCCTGCTGTGCCCCCGCACTACTTCTGCACAGTCAACATTTACGCTCTTGAACGTGCGTCTTAGGGGTGATCCAGTCCCAGGTGGACCGCTCTTAGTACGTCAGAATGCGTCTCCACAAGCGTCCCAGGTGACCCCTTATGTTCAGGTCTCACTTCCCTGTTCTATATGCAAATCAGCACGTAATTATTTCCCGTTTGCAATGTTGTTTTTAACCGGTTTGAGTTTTCTTTTTAATCGTTTCATTTACTTACTCATGCCGAGCAAATGAAGCAGTTAGCAGGGCCTCAGAGGCTACGGTAGGACTAGCATGGAGGAACACAAGTAAATATCTACATGGCGACATGTTCAAGTTTACAATGTACACATGCTGATGTGATCAATTAGTTCACTCCATAATGTTGCTGATGGCGGTAGATGAGACGTCAGGCATCACCAAATCACCAATCATTACCTCTCCTGTCTCCTTCAGACACACACTCTAACCCTAACCCTAACCCACAGCTGATCACATAACAGACGTTTTTAACAAGGGACCGACGGCAAAACACAGTCACTGTCGCCACGCTGAGAGCTCCAGAGTTCATGTCTCTGTGGGATCAGATGCTGTGACCGTCACATGGCCACTGAGGTCGGTACGCCGTACTGGTGTCACAGTTCACCCCAGTGTGTACAAACATGGAAACGTGCTTCAGTTCTATAAGCCGCTCTGTTTTTAATCTGTGAAGGATAATCGTAGAAAAATGATGAACGGCACATTAAGTGACATTACATTCGGGTGATGACGTCATCCAGGCATACAGGGTCTTTGCTTCATTGGGTCACGTAACGGGCTGCCTTGATCCTCTGTGGACGTAAAACCCCGGTCATAACATCACTGGGCAGACCTATGATGAAACTAACAGTCCATGGAGCTTAAAGCAAAAGTACTCCATAATCACAGTCATAAATAATGACCTGGGGTCTTGTTGCTATGCAGCGGTCAAAAAGCATGCTGGAGTGCTGCTGTTTTTCATTCGAGGCATGCAATTACTTGCTATTACTCCGCTATATAGCAAGTATAATACAATGAAATACCTAGAAAACCTCCATCAGAGTGCGCTCTCGGCCGAGCTCGCCTCTGAGGTGGTTTGTTTGTGTTCTGGCATGAGGCTGCTGTGTGTCTGGTGCAGACAAAAGGGGATCGGGGCCCCATTAGATCTGTGCTTGCAACAAAATGCCCTCTGTTCTCTAAATGAATGTGTGAATACATTTGTGAGAGAGGAAAACATTTGGGGGGGTGGACAACTTGTGTCTATTAATAGTGTCTATAAATAGATCAAAAAAGCGTAGCTATCTCTCCTTCCCTGTGTCCAGTCACCAACAACCCTCACCGCAGCTGCATCACCTTCCATACAGACTCCTGGTGTGTGCTGCCTGCAGTTTGTCATGACAAAAGAAAAACAGCGTCTGAGATTCCAAATGTGAAAATGTAGAAAATGTTACTTCTAGTTTTTAAAGCCATGCTGCACATGGCTGTCAAATGGAGTTCTGGAGTTCAGCTGACAAACAATGACGAGTTGAACAACATCAATGACAGCAAAAGGATGCATGAATCACATCATCTATTACGATCAAACTTTTACAACATTGTAATGTTTCTGCTAAAAATTGGGTTATAATATACTTGACAGATGTTGATATCACTAGTTGATTCAAGATTTATGTATTATTCAAAACTCTACAATGGAGTTGAAATGGAGAAAAATAAATTAAAGGAGATTTGTGACAAACATTTGTAGTCAGATACAAACCAAATAAACCATGATATTACATTTGAACATTAATAATCATTATTGTTTTCTTCACCACTACTACTACTACTACTACTACTACTACTACACCATTTACTAACTTTGATTCACACTATATTATGTTTATGATATTTTTAAATCAGTCCTAAGATTTAAATGAAAAAAAAAAAAAACAGCACCAACAATGTTAGAGACAGAAAGAAAAACTGTTTTGCAGTGAAATCATTTGAACACAAGAAACAACCAGTGTCACTGCATGAGACGTGAGACACACGGGCCATTTGGTTCATGTGATTAGATAACCTCCATTAAAAGAAAGTGTTGCTTTCCGCGCCCAGCGTGCTACAAACTATATAATTGCCCCACACCCCTCGATGAGAGAGAGTCCTCAAGCCAAATAAAGATTCCCACGGACGGACCGGCGTTTGCGTGTGCTACATGGTGCGTCAGCATCTCCCGTTGGATTTTCCATGCGAGTGAAACGCTTGCCTTGTGGCCCGTCACCGCACGGATGCTCATTAGGGTGTTAGCTCCCGGTGCAATCGTGTGCAAATGACAGTGAGCCTGACAGACGTGGCCACAAAGACAAAATCAGAGTCAGGGCGACAAAGGGAGAGACGTTTCAGACGTCGGATGACCACCGCCGAGGTTTCAGAGAACTGCATGAGGAGGAAAGAAAGGGAGAATTCTAACATTTACCTTCTCACAAAACTTTGCCCAGTTCCACACCGTGTATACGACCTCTCCGCTGCTCCACTGCCACGGGACCAAAACCACCAGTAAACACGCAGAGAGAGGAAGAACAAAGCCAGCGAGACGCAGACATTTCCCGACAACTAACGACACCAGAGGTCACGGCGAGCGATACGTTTATTCAACTAGCGTGTTCCCACCAGCTCATTTATCCAGCCGACGGCAAAATCTACAGCAAACCCTCGCTGTCCCATTCATCTAACAGGCCGCTGCTCCTGAAAGCCGAAGTAATGAGCTTGCTATGTTATGTTAATGGTAGGGGAAAAAAGAGAAGCCTGGTAAATTACAAATGTGGGAGGACGACGAACCTCGGTTCCGTGCTATATGACTGATGACTGACGAGCGCCGCTGAACTCGGTGATCTTGCATGGGTTTCTACAGCAAGCAGGGGTTTCTGGGTGCGCCGCTGTACAGTCTCCATGTAGATGATACTGTTGATGACAGGTACACTGGAGATGAGAGAGCTGCTTCACAGCTCAGAAAGTTGACAAGACTAAAATATCAAAGTGGTCAGTTTAAAGAGTTCAGCACTGCTCATTATCCACCAGCTGTCTGCCATTGGCTGCAGACGACTGTGACAGAATCAACTAGTTTTCTTTCAGCTTGTTTGAGTTTAAAAAATGT
The DNA here is from genome assembly GCF_023349555.1 of Cebidichthys violaceus. Classification (NCBI taxonomy): domain Eukaryota; kingdom Metazoa; phylum Chordata; class Actinopteri; order Perciformes; family Stichaeidae; genus Cebidichthys; species Cebidichthys violaceus. Next base: position 170,826 of record NW_027176328.1, read on the forward strand.
TAAATACTGTCCTGCAGAGAGAACACACAAAAAACAGCAGTATCATTAAACTTAATTAGCTACAGTTGATAAAATGTCAATTTATTTTTTAGAAAAAAGGCCAATCAAGAATGAGAAAACTGGATGTCTTTAATTTCATTCTAATTTCAAGGAACCACTGTGGCCCAAGAGAGCGGAGCGGTTTTATCTCCTGCTCCGAGATGTGCGGAGCAAAGCTCAGACTCCATTGGAGCTTTTTATCCTCCTGTGCCCCCCCGCTCCGTCTTCCCCTCTCTCTTCAGAAAAGATAGGAGCGTAACGCCTCTCTCCTTTATTTCTTCATCTGACTTTGTCTTTATAGGTCACTCTGAGAGGCTAAATATACTTGAAACATAAACCTGACGTTTTGCAAATCATCAAGTCATCTGTTACTCCACATCCAAAATAGCAAGCATGTTTAGCCAAAACATGGTGATCATGTCCCGGTAGTGTGGCTCAGTGGACTGTAGGTCATTACTAAAAAATAACAGTCACAGAAACCTGTAACATGTCTGGCCAGGATCAAAGGTTGTGATAAACCTAAACTTTGATTTTTCTTTAACAGTTTTACAACTTATGAGGATAACAGCTGGTTTTATTGCCATAAAAAGGTAGAAAGTCTGTGAGAAGGGATGCTATTTATCTAAGGGATGTTTATTAAGCAGGCATGCATTTTCCCCCCAAAAAAAGAAAAAAGAAAGAAAAGAAGAAAGACCTTCAAATTACACACATTCGCACATGCAAGCTGCCAAGTGCAACCGCAGGAGTCTACCGTTGGCAGCGGAGCAGCTCCAGAGGAGCAGTAGGAGTTCAAAAGGCTTGCTGGGTCCAAGGCTCTGAACATAATACATTCACTCTAACAGCCCTGATTTCCCCAGCTGATCGGAGTTATAGAGCCAGAAAACTCCTGGTTTGAAATCCTCTTCCTCCACCTCTAGGCAAGCTAGTCGTATGCCGCTCGGGGCGAATCAGGTCTAGAATGAGTCTCTTACTATGGACTGAATTTCAACAGTGAATTTGCAGACCTTGTGATGTAGCGCTGTTTATTTTTTAAAGTCGGTGTCCAAGATAGCAAGGTGGACAGTTGATGACAGGGTTTGAGTGACCCAGGATCAGAGACCTGTTCTGCATTGGAGCTGCTGTCTGACAACACGGGTCGAGAGGAGGTCCGAGTCTTTCAACGAGATGACGGTCACTCAGTGCTGCAGACGGCCACCCTGATGCCAGCAAAGCTCTATGAAAGCTCTTCAAGAGATCAGAATGGACGCCTAACCGAGTCTGGGCACTGCGGCTTAAAACGGGGATGGACACGGCTCCAGGTGCATTAATGCCACTACAATCAGATATTCTCTTTCACACACGCCAGGGAACTATTCAATTGGCCTTTGGGGGGTGATTTAAGTCACTATATTGACTGGCTGTCTCCAGCTGACCTGCTGGATCCAAATCAGCACCAATCAATCTTTTGATCAGTCGGTATTTGATCCTTTATCCAGTGCATCGGAGGTCTCTGTGACGACTGGCCAGGTGAGAAGACAGCTGGAGAGACTCCAGGCAAGGCTGCAGGACCTGATGGCATCAGCCCCAGGGTCCTGAAGACCTGCGCCATCCAGCTGTCTGATGTCCTACAACACCTCTACAACCTGAGCCTGAAGCAGGAGGAAGTCCCGGTGCTGTGGAAGACGTCGTGCCTGGTTCCTGTACCTAAAAAGACAACACCATCTGCCCTCAATGACTACCGACCAGTTGCCCTCACATCCCATGTGATGAAGGTGCTGGAGAGGCTGGTCTTGGCCCACCTCCGACCGCATCACTGGACCCTCTGCAATTTGCATACCAGCCTCATGTGTTAGTGGACGACGCCATCATCTACCTGCTGCAACGAGCTCAGTCGCACCTGGATGGAACCGGTGGCTCTGTGAGAATCACTTTCTTTGACTTCTACAGTGCATTCAACACCATCCAACCAGTGCTGCTGAGTGAGAAGCTGCGGATGATGGGGGTTAACAAGTCCACCGTCTCCTGGATCACTGACTACCTCACAGGCAGACCACAGTTTGTCCTACTGGGCCGTGTGCTGTCTGACACGGTGGTCAGTGATACTGGAGCCCCACAGGGAACTGTTCTGTCTCCCTTCCTGTTCACCTTGTACACCACTGACTTCCAGTACAACACGGGGTCATGCCATCTGCAGAAGTTCTCTGATGACTCTGCAGTGGTCGGGTGTATAAGGGACGGACGGGAGGAGGAGTCCAGTAGTAGTGGAGGACTTTGTGGAGTGGGCTGGTAGAAATCACCTGCTTCTGAACGTGGCCAAGACCAGAGAGATGGTGGTCGACTTCAGGAGGAAGACAACGGCTCCACAGCCGCTGAGAGTTCTGGGAGAGGACGTGGACATGGTGAAGGAGAACAAGGTCCTGGGTGTCTCCATCGACAGCAGACTGAACTGGAAGACCAACATCAACGCTGTGTACAAGAAGGGGATGAGTCGACTCTTTTTCTTGAGGAAACTTGGATCCTTCAACGTGTGCAGCAAGATGTTGGAGATGTTCTACTGTTGTGGCCAGTGCACTGTACTTCGCCGTAGTCTGCTGGGGAAGCAGCATTGGAGCCGGAGACACCAACAGACTTAACAAACTGGTTAAGAAGGCCGGCTCCATCATCGGCTGTAAACAAGACTATCTGGAACAGGTGGTGCAGAGGAGGACACTGAAGAAATTATTATCCATATTGGATTACCCGGACCACCCTCTCCACCACCTACTGCAGGGACAGTGGAGCACTTTCTCCAACAGACTGATCCAGCTCCGCTGTCACAAGGACAGGTACAGGAGAACGTTCCTGCCCTCTGCTATAACACTACTACTGTTCAGTTTGTTTAGTTTACCTAGTTGTTAATTTAATACCATTCTAATTCATTGTATATACTGTGCATTTTTTAATTTTTTATTATTCTGTATGTTCAAATTCTATTTCTGCTCTGTTGTTTTATTGTTCTGTATATATTGTGCATTTCCATACGTAATATTTATATTGTATTTTACTCTGTAAATTGCTGCTGCTATGCTGGAGATGAATACAGTTTATATCTATCTATCATCTATCTAAACAGCAGTCGACCACAACAAGTGAAGGTCGGCGATTTTCTCACTAATTGTAGTCAAGTTATTATTTTTCTACATTTCTTGAGATATTGTAATAAATAAAGAAGTACATAGCACAGTTATGTATTAAAGTGAGTCACCTATGGTTGACGGCTGAATAGCTCTTAGTCATGAGAAATATAGAAATATTCATACACAACGTCACACTTTGATATTGTGTCCTACAGAATTCAATGAGCTGCTGAGAGTGATGATGAAGAAAGAGAAGTTTGTGACAGCTAATTACGTCTAGAACACATTCCCTTGTGTGAACATTAATTCTAATAACGAGGGTGCTCATTGGCCGATCCACTGGACGCGCTTCCTGCAGCATCCGATCGGTTCTTATGAGACGCTCGCACAAATCCATCTCTTGTTGTCAAAGACTTGAGGATGCGGCTGCATTTCCACAAGCTTCACTTCTCAACAACAGAGTTACGTTTGGAGAAGTTCTTCTCCCCCACCCTGTTTACTCTCGCTATCTATCTCTACTTCTGCTCTCATTTAGGAGTCAGTTCAATTCCATTTAACCTTCAGTGACATCAATTAATTACAAAGAATTATGTTTAGCTCCGTTAATCAGCATGAGAGACGAGTGAATGTTTAATCCTTTACTAGAAAAACTCACCAACTCGTTGCTCTGCGCTGCATAAGAGTAGTTACTGTTGTGGCTGTGACTTAGATTGTGGTATTGAAGATATGGTTATAATGTTAAAAGGACACTGATGTTGCACCAGACACAGACACCCAGACTTTTAAAATGTATCTTTAAATATTTTAAATAACCACAATTGGATGACATGAAAGTAGAAATGATCACCCAACCCTTTGTTTGAAACTGTTTTTTTTGAGACTATTAAAGCTGAAAGACAACTTTTTTCTCTGCTTTGAAACAACTTTCCTGAAAGGCCCGACCCGAACCTTTACATCGCCACATTAGCACCGTCGGTACGGATCTGCGAGGCGATGCCAATAGTAGCGAAACACAACAGCTTCGTGGGGCGTTTGGTGCATTTTCAGAACACAGCGCAGCACACGGCGGAGTTTGCAGGCCTCTGTTTTCGGGGGCTTATCCTCGGATTAGTGCCTGGAAAAGTTCATTCTGCCCTGGGAGACCCAGGGTGCACTGAGCCCTTCCTAACAAGGATTGTGTAACTGCTGGGAACTTTTGATTTTGTTTTGTTCAGAGAAGCAGGAGGATTACATCCTCGGAGACCCACCTGACCCGCCTCCCAGTTCTTGGCTGTCCCCTGTTGAACCCATTGCGCCTCCCACAGCAGTGCGTGATTCTCCATCTTATACCGTACCGACTCAAGACAATGTGAGAGAGAGAGTGAACGTGACCTCTTGCATTTCACTCGTACTGTAGCAGCAGATGTGGATCCTTACGGGTTAATCGTCAAGGTCTTGCATCTTCTTAATCTCTTTATCTATTACGGATTGGACATCTGGGCTATTCTGAGCGCCGCGTACCGTCAGCAGTCGATGCCGTGTCTGTGTGACGTCGGCTCAAACACAAATACTATGCGCTGCATGTACTGCAGGCCTCAGTTCTAAATCATACTTTTGCTCCTGCTGTAAAATAAAAACACTGAGTTGTAATTGCATGTCTTTCATGCAAAGCAGCTTCAAGGCAACTCGTTTCACTGACTCCTGCTAAGAGCCAGCCAGAGGAACTTGACACAAAAGGTAAGTCATCAGTCCTCATTTCAAGAAACGCAAGAAGTCAATGCCAGTTGCCTAATTTAGCTAACAAATCAGCCGTGAAATCGTTGAATGATCAATAATGAAAGAACAAAAAAAAGGAAGATCTTTGTTTATTTGAAAGAACAGAGCACAGCAGTTTGAGCACAAAAAACATAATTCAATTCCGAGCTCCTCTTCCGGCAGAGGCGAAGCTTTGAACGCTTAATAAATTCTTCCGAAGGGCTAAATTGCACACTTGTTTCATCCGGCAATGAGATTACTCGAATGGAATATTCTGGAAAACTGTGGTTGAGAAAGACAATAATGAGGCGGTAATCTCATTTCTCCACAGCAGCTTCCATTGTTCTCTTAAAAAGGGCCTCTGTTTAGTCTGGTTCAGCTCTCAGTCCCATCCGTCTTTCCATTGAGGAAAAAAAAAAAAAAAGAATCGCAGAGCCAAGGATAAATGAGAACAATAACAGTTCTGCAGCACTCAAATGCATCAAACGCAGATAGGAGGGGAGCGCTATCGTGTCCCCGCCGGCTCTTTGGGACAATCACTAGACGGCAGCGGTGGCTGTGGAAGCGGCTGCAGGCGCACGGAGACGAGCAGCACCGCTGCTCCCGAAAAGAAACTTCTTAAAGAACTTCTTCTGAGAAAGCCCTACTTAAATGTGCCTCCTGCTTGGGTTGACTCCAGTCATCTTTAAAGCAACTTTCTTCACGTTCAGGACTAAAACATATCAATTAACACCCCCCCCCCCCCCCAAGGCCATTTTCCCCCGTGACGACGGCCCCTGTAAATGGGGAATCTCCGGCGTGGGCCAGTGGGGGTTAATCTCCCTTTTTGAAGATTACGCTTCACTTTCCAGTGGCCCGGCCCAGACACTAGCCACTCTCTTCTAATCCACCACTGCAGGCTTTTGATAGCTCCCACTGCGAGCCCTTATTACAGTCACTGATTAAAGCTGAGAGACGGGGGGGGGGGGGGTAAGTGACAGCAGAGAAGGAAGGGCAAGTGAGAGAATTAAAAACTGCTCCTCTTTCAGCAGCAGCTGACTTTGATTACCTCAGAGTTTAATGCCGAAGGTGGAATGCGGTTACTCATTAAACGCACTCTTACAGTACTCCAGCTCAGGTCCAACTAATATGTTTAAAATCTGCTCTAAAAAAGGGAAAACCTGACCCAAGACAGGAAATAAGTGTCACCGGAAAAGCTTAAAAATCACATCCCCGCATTTTTAGATCTTCAAAGCACCGAATAGATGCTACAGTAAGACACGGTTGCAAAACTGTAAAAACTACATTTGGACTGTTACAGCTGTAAAAAAAGAAAAAAAGAGACTTTAATCCTGCTTAATGACGTCGCAGCGTTCCATCGATCACAATAGAGAGGGGGGATAACGGTCTTATCTGGCATTAGCTGTTTACACTCCACCATCTTTTGTAAAACACCCATTGTGCCGTCAGCCCTCTCGATCACTCCTCCCCTCCGATACTGAATAATCTCTGGGATAAAAATCTACGCATGGCCGTGCTTGTCCCAAAAAAAACTTGACATGAATAATTCACAACCATCTGCCGTGGCTCAGCGGTGTGAATAAGACTCTGGAAAGTGAGGAGGTGCGACTCTGTGTGTTTATTTTAAAAACCAACTCCTCGCAGTGCCCCCCCCCCCCCCCCCCCCCCCCCCCCCCTCCTCTCCTCACACTGCCGACCTGCTGCTCTAAAAAAAAAAAGAAAAAGAAAGAGTTAAGGTAACCGTTTCCCTTCGTCCACACCCTCACAGCTCTCTTGGTTCTGTTGGATCCTTGGTCTCACTCTGCAGGAAGAAATGGCAGATTCTCTACAGGCTTCTTAAGCGCCACTATCAGCCAGCATCGCCGTGAATAAGACAGGGAGAAGGGGTTGAGATCCCTCCAGGAAGTTAAAATGCCAGTAAGACTGGTAAACAACACTAAACACTACTGAGCCCAGCATGAGCCTTCTTTTGGGTCGGACTGTACCGGCCTCAGAGGCAGTTTTAACAAGCTACACGAGGCCTCCGGCAGCAGACGGCCCCAAGGCCTCTGTTTGCGTTCCAGGCAGGGGGAGTCGCAGCCGCGTGACGATTTATTGACGCAAGAGCCCCCCCACCCCCAGCCAGGACCTGCCACCGATTACTGCCGCCGGAGAGCCGGAGGAGGGGAGGGTCTCGCCGGGATGAGAGAGTTTGTCTGTGTGTGTGTTCCAGCTCGGGCTCCAAGGCTGTAAACCTAGCTTCAAAATGCCAAGCAGCATGTCAACATGCCAGCCTCTTTGCCACCCAGGTTTAAAGGCGGACAAAAGAGGCCTTCAGTGCTCTAAAATGGTCCGTTTTTCAGAATGGGAAACGATGATCTGTCATACATGGAAAAGGGCTTAGCCATGCTGCACACAGACAGGAGGGCGACAAGGGGGAAACGAACCACTAACAGGAGGAGAAACGGAGGAGTGAACGCTCCGCTCCAAGCATCGGGAGCTCCTAAGGGTGGGGAGAAGTCTGGCAGTTGGAATGTTTTGGCTCAGTGCAGAACTTCACAGAACTTCACCTCGGCTATTTTTGGTGTTTGTATAAATTGTGAATTTGGCTTCGTTATAAATCATAACAAATCGTTTTTTTCAAAAGTGGGATTATGTTCATCCATCAACTGGCACATTGTGAATGCATAAAAGAGGCTCCTTTCTTATTGAAATAGTCCAAATGAGCTGTGTTGTGATTACAGACTGACTGTCTACAGACTGTCTGTAATCACCACTGACTGTCTGTAATCACCACAGACCGACCGTCTGTAATCACCACTGACTGACTGACTGACTGTAATCACCACTGACTGACTGTCTGTAATCACCACTGACCGACTGTCTGTAATCACCACTGACTGACTGACCGTCTGTAATCACCACTGACTGACTGACTGTAATCACCACAGACTGACTGTCTGTAATCACCACTGGCTGTGGATTCAGGTTGGGACCATTTCTTTTTTTCTTTTTTTTTGTAATTGCTCCAAAAGAGGATTTTGGCCACAAACAAGCAGATCAGATGATGAAAAAAGGAAATTAACAAGCATTTTTCAAAACTGACCACAGTAAAACTGAAATCCTACACTGGTATTTATTTCTATTTGTAAGTTATTTTAGAAACTTGTGAGGACTGAGAATTGAAAGAGCATGGAAATGATCTGAGTAGGAGGAAAAGAAAGAAAGGAAATATGTCCAACTGCACGGTTCCTCTTACATAACACAATGTATTTAAGAAAATAAATCCCACATATCTGTGGCCTGTGCCAGAGTTCACAGCTACCCGGATGGCCTGAAACATCCATTCTGACGCAAACCCTTTCGGCCGGGACAACAACACGTCTCTGCTCGCAGTTCCGCAGAAAAGAAGCCGATGCCAGCGGCCCGCATTGTGCCACACAGGAGCAGCGGCACCGCAACAATCACTCAATGGCTCTGACATCATTAAGTTGAATACGACCTAGACAGCCAAAGCATGATGGGTAAATGGAGGACACACAATTGGCCTTTTGTCCACTTTTGTCTGCAGTTGAGGAAAGAGGAAGAGCCAGATCTGCACCATGGCTGTGATTTAAGAAGAAAAAAAGGGAGGTTTTAGTAGGTCACATTGGTCACGGTCAACAAGACCAGGGACTCCATTTATGAGGACGCAAAGAGAAACCTACTGTGAAATATAATCCATGACCGAATGACGCCCGGTTACTGGAAGAGGAAGAGCCGCGCTATCGTTGTGCGAGCAGAAGTCTGCTAGTGAAACTAGTGACTCTGCTCCTCTGCTGTGTTCTATAGAGCTAAACTAACAGATACATCATTTAAAAACACTACTATAAATAATGACACTAGGCTGTTTCAAATAGATGTAGTGGATGAATCTTGACATTTGATCATGTGGGAGGAGAACCAAAAATACATACATGGATGAACACCTATAGACACCACTGTAACTGTGATATAAAACAATGCAACATGCTGTGAGGGAGTCGTCAACTCAACAATCACTCGTAGAAATTGAAGAGCCTTTGTAGAAAATGCTAAATCAAAACTACGGGTTTTGGTCCGTTCGCCACGGTGCATCAAATCAAAGAATGTCGTCACAAGCAGGGTTTCACTTACCATTTCTTACAAATGAATGGAACAAGTTGTCAAAATGCATATATGCATGTACTGTTTAATATATGTGCATTATGCCATAAACACAAAATGCCTCAAATTTTGTTTGCAAAAATAAGCCTGATGAAGTGCTTTGTTGTTCAGTAACTCGGTGGTTTTCAACACATTTTCATTAATGAAACATGTAGCACAACTGTGAGAATAAATAATGCAGATGTGTTTGAACACCTGAACACACCATGGACAGAACATAAAAACATTTTCAACACAAAAGAAAAGCACAAGAGCTCCTCTTGTACGATGCTTCTAGAATGTCTTACCTGAGCGACTGTGAGAGCTCATCGTTGCCGTTGCCAGGCAGACTTGACGGGGGGAGGGGGGGGGGTCAGTGCACCTCTACCGTACCGACCACCATGAGTTTTTCCCGGCCAGGTGGAGGCACCGGGCCGAGGATGGGACAGAGGACGGTTGTTTCTCAAGGCTTCATCACACCGGAGCCACAGGTGGAGACGGGGCACGATTCCTTCCAGTTAGGCACTGAGAGGTGGAAGAAGCAGCGCTTTAATATGCATGTGTTTAACGATTCAAAACAAACATGCGGGACATATTCTAAATCAAAGCAGGTGTCCTGTCCACTGAGGTCACGTGTGGTGCTACTACAGAGAGGAACAAAGACCTGCAGGTTACCAACCTCCTAAAGAAACCCACGGCCCCATTGTGTCCTGATCACTTGTCTCTGTCAGTGACCCTCACAGGCACAATATAGCCCTTAACTAGGCTCTGTTTTCCCAGTGACGTTCAGGAATCGGTGCCATATGTGTCACTTGCCGTGTGAGTTAAGTGTTTGATATGCGTGGTCAGCGGTGAGCTGCCAAAGTGAGACTACCAGCCACAGAGGAGTCACAGCCAACAACAACGACGGAGAAAATCGGGAATTTAACTGCGGTGAAACTCGTTCTGTTGCTATAAAAGAGAAATGGAATTAAAACAACTCCTCGGGAAAGAAAATGTTTGGCCAATGTTTGATGCTGGACCAAAAAAACCATTACAAATATGAAATCTGTTGTGAATTTAAAAAATAAAATTCTGTTATTGTGGAGAAAAGTAAAGAAGTGATGTAAAACAGTTCTCGGCTTCCTCCAAGTGAGGTTTTTTTTATCAAATAAATATGGTTTCACTTGGACCATCTGGATTTACTAAAATAATTGCATGTTTACATAATCTAAAATGTAACAGCAAGTCACTGTCAGTGCTGTCACCACACCCAGCCAGCCGAAGCTTTCCCAATGTCTTCTAACGGTGAAATAAATAAAAAACGCTGCAAACATGTACGCCAATGTTCCTGAGAAAACAGTCTCATTGTGGCTAAGCTGCAAACACAATTAATAAAATGTGACATGACTATATCTTCACTCCCACAGCTTGCAGTGGTCAGCTGTGGGAGTCAGCATCTCTTCCCTCTGAATCAAAAACACGAGGACCTGGACTTACCTCCAGAGTCCACAGAGAAGAGAACTACTCATACCGTCTGCGTGTGTGTGTTGTGCAATCACAACTTCAAGGAGCATGTAAACACACACACAAACACAAACACACACACACCCCCCGGCTATTCAACCTTTACAGGCAGAAGCTACTGCTCACCTCTGTCACCTGTTAACAGGTGTCAACAGAGCAGAACACAAACAAGTGGCGATGAGAGCTGCAGTCGGTCACTACAAATACCACAGAGGCCGAGATAAAGTGTAAACACACACACACGCACACACACACACACACACACACACACACAGAGTTGCTGTAACTTGAAAGCTGTTGACCTGAATTACTGTCAAACGAATGAGTTCAGTGGAAAGAAGGTGCGAGCGTTGGTTGGCCAAATAAACTCTCATGGAAACAACGTTCCTGCCAGGATTCTCCAGCGTCTTACTTCACTCATCAGGAACTATCGCAGAAGAAAAACAGCCGCTTTAAAGCGAACGACAAAATTCCAGCTCGTTCATTAGCATTGAAGGGTCTCTATTACCGGTCTTTCCCAAACACCGGGTTGGGGACCCATAGGTGGGCCGCACAAGATTGTATTTAGGGTCGCCAAATACATTTGCAGAACTTCTAGTAGTATAGTCTTCATTTATCATTCACATCTGCAGTACACATTTGCGCCACACGAGGGAGCCTGAATGTTCGTATAGTTGTCTGATAATTGAAGCCTACCTATGACATTGAATCTAACATTGTGTGTGTTTAACTGATGAGTAAATGAAAAGATAAGCCTGTTATATCTGGTCTCTTTTCTAAAGTATTTAACATGTATAAAACAAAGTGGTTTATCAAACGTACATCACTTCTAAATGGCTGGTTTTATCGATTCAAGATAATATTAGGTGATGCAGAAATAGCGGTAAAAACATTTTTATTTTACATTCAATCACACACAAATTGTCTCCTCTCAGGATTTATAGATAAGGATTCGGCCTAGCGTGCTGTGAGCGTGCCCCACCTGCTGAGTCACAGCCGCCGGTCTGATGACTCATTCGGCGGCTACAGCTGATGAAGCGTACAGCGCTCACCTGCCGGTTCCCCCTCAGGCTCAGGTAAACACCATTAGCTCTGTCGGCACCGCTGCCGTTGTTTGCACAGTTAGCGCTTTCGGCACCGCTAGCTGCAAGCCGCCGGATGAAGCGGTGACATTTTGAGAGCCGTGTGGCGGCAATAGATATGCTTTGAATTACTAATTCAGCACCTTAAAATGTGAAGAAATAAAAGCACCTCATCCTTCAGGCCAGAGGCAAAACGACCAGAGGGAAGGTTTAGATGTTTGTGTGGAGCATTTGATAGAATGTGGACGATACTTTGATGAGGGATGAGGTGTCGACTGGAGGGCAGTCTGCCACAGAAGAATTCAGATTGTGTTTTACAGCTTGTCATACTATGTCAGCCATGACCTCAGGCATTTAGTTCTCTTACATTTTGCCACACAAACAAATAAAACTAAAAATTGTGCCAGCAAACCTGCTCCTTTTCTGACGCCATCAAACTACAGTTTGCAGTACAGGTCAGCGGTTAGCTCTGCGTTTTGTTTTTTTTAATGTTCCATCCATATGATTTCACTTTTTCTGCAATTTCAACTGTTCTTCGGGGATCCTATTAAAAATGAATCTGTGTATAACGCTGCAGGTGTTTTTACGGCGCTGTAGAACCATAAAATGCACCGCCGGTGTCTCTTCACAGGTCTTGTTTCCACCGACTGACACTCAACATGGGATGAGGTTTCTTGTTCTCGTGCAGCAAAAGTTTCGGAACCCTGGATAACGTTCAGGATAACAGCTCTCAGGACCCCCTCGTAATGGACTTCATTTCACAAGCACTCTGAGCGCTGCCGGGAGTAATCACGACGGCATAAAAATAACTTGTGGTCGGGTATAGCGAGCAGTAAACAACAATTAAGAGACTCCTTGCGTGGCTCGTGAAATGAATCATTGAAAATGCACTTGAGCCATGAAGACAGCTTCAGCCTCTCAGCCCTAATTGACTCTGAATAATTCAGCTGGCGAGTGGGATTAGCAGCGCCGGCAGAATGCTGTTGAGTGACGTGTTCCTGATTTTTCTTTGTTGAAGTGTAGTCTTTAAAACTATTTTTTTTTTTTTTTTTAAATCATTGCATTTCACTGCTGACAGGGCAGCGTCAGAATATGTTTGATGGAGGGCATGTGTCAAACTGAACAAGGACGAAGGCTTAAAGTCCGAGGTGACGTGGGAGTAAAAGAGGTGGAGGAGGAGAAGCGGAGGAGGGGGGGAGAGTGAGTGAGCACACGTTTGAGGACACAAAAAGACAGTGATACAGTAACGTGACTCTCTCTGCTGCTTGTTGGTGAACTGGGCCCAGCGACGATCGCAGGACATCACGTCAACCGGCTGAACGGGGACAAGACGGGCATCAGGAGGTCGTCTTCCTTGGTACAGGGCTCTGAAAGCCCGGGCGCAGTTGTAAAGTAATATACTTTTTAGCAAACCACAGATACGTTTCATAGGGATGTTTTTGCATTAGGTCACAGCAAGTGACGTGGGAAAATGAGCAGCGCGTAAGAGCGAGGGAGGAAGTGTATCGAGCGACTGTTGTTGAAAGCTACGTGGTTCAATAATTAGCATAAAGAAGCAAGAAGGTCCACCGAGGGCTGATGGGATGAGTCTAAACCAGAAGACTTTCACCCAGGAGGCCGCTGTTCATGTCCATTCTGAAACCAACAGTTAAACAGTGACTTAACGCTTGTTACGTAAAATTACATAGGAAAGTCCTCAAAGGGCAGTTATCTATTCAAGCTAGTTGTTACGTTATATTGTTATTATTATCATTATTTGGACAGTTTTTGGACCATAACCAAGTAGTTTTGTTGCCTAAACCTAACCAATCATTTCACATTGTTGTTGTTTCTACAAGCATGATACGAGGTTGGTAGGAAACATATTTATGAAACGTATTTTTAGCTCACAAGCGTAGACGTTCAACATATTCCTTTGGTTCTCAGAAACGTACAATGCAAACAATTTTTTCTGCCGACTGGGCTGCCGTGTAACGCGCCAGCATCCACCTGCAAATCATGTGATATCATCACTATCCAATCTGTCTGAACATGAGCTATTCTGCTGTGCTGCATTCTCCTGTAGATTCACTTTTATATATGCAAGATGACTGACAGAACTTATAGCTCATATAGCTTATTTAAACATGAGGATGAGAGGGCTAAAGCATGACCTGTCACTTGAGTTGTGCACAAATGCTTGTAAGGCCAAAGATATCCCAAATAAAAAAACAAACTGATATCTTATCAAAACAACATGTGCCTGTAGCTGTGGCTAACCAAAAACTAGCCCTCACACCAATAACATCATGCAGCTTCTATTGAAAAGTATTGTAGAGAAGAAACACAGGAGAACCTAAAGACAATGAGGAGTCACACAAACACTTCACTTAGGTTGGCTCCATCGAACCCAGACAGCCGAAACTCTATAGGTATGTTTAAAGTTTAGGTTTGGGAAAAATGCTGGAGTGTGCCATGTTTCCCTCTGTGTGTGTGTGTCAGCCCTGAGGTTATAGTTGTGAAATCTTAACATGGTGAAACAGACTCATGAAGATGTTCACACGGCATTTTCTAGATTTGAGCGGTCGTGTCGTTTGACATACTGTCGACTGCCCCGCGGTAATAACAAGGACACGGTGGTAATACACACGCAAACACAAGTCTGTTGTTAATGGAAAACCAAACACCGTGCATTGTTACCCTGGCAACAAAAGGCCAACTATTCTGAGTCCAATAAAAAGCAGGAAGTAGCATCTTTCTGAGCAGCTTGCCAAGTACTGTGAATGGCAAAAGCCCACTCCACTTCCCATTCTTTATTACTAGCATTCTTTGGTGTATTTAACTTTCTCTCAGCGTCGCCGTTATTAATTATCCACATCAACCTTTGGTAATCTCTGATTCTGCACTCAGAAGCTCTTTTTTGCTATTGTTCTTTCTTCTAAGTGACAGCAGGCATTTGCTGCACTCTTTTTTTGGATGTAAAAGAGTTTCGTATGACCACAGTGTGAAGCTGCTTTCACATGATCAGACAACCGAGTAAATCCCTTTACTCCAATCCATTTATTTATTGTTAAAGCCCGACCCAAAAGAACTGCATGGCTTCACGCTAAACTGCTCGAGAAAAACACTGAGCCAAAGTTCAGATTCTTTGAACTCTGGCCTTGACCATTCCTCTCATTTGGACTCACCGACCTGACCGGGTGATGAAAGCACTGCTTGACTTCTGTCCTTTTGAAGCTCTTTTAGAGTCTGGTTCAGAAGCAACGTTTGCTTTGTGGCTTTGCGTCTAGTTTTGAGGACCGACAGGTATCGCAATCAAAAAGCAACAAAATCACTTTGACCAGATGGATTAGCGAAAAACAGCAACTGTGATGTCAACTCCTGCTGGCAATGTTGGTCTCAGAGATGTATGAATTCAGACCAATCACTTCATCTTTCAAGCAGCTCTGTGATCACTGGGAGATTCTTGCAAGTCGGGAAGACCCATCCAGAAATTTCACATTAAGAATTAACACCTAAAACAAAATAAGACTGTAAAAGTGAATCCACCTTTCCTATCTTTATGTAATCAGTTGCCTGCAGTTAGATGGATCTAATTTGTACACAATCACAAATAACTGAGACTAAAAAAAACCATGTGTAGACTGGATTTGCAATATCGATCTGCAATTTACAAACTGTCTTGCAGGCCTTACATACACAGGTTGAAATCTGTTTTCAATCTGTGAAAGATAAAAATAAAGATAAAGATATTTTATATTGATCATTATAAGGCAACATGGCAGCGGATCATTGAGGTCCCTGATTGGGTGGGAGGACTATGCGAGTAGGGGGTTGGGTGGTGGGACAGTTTGCACAGTCCTGCTGGTTTGAGTGTGCCTGTGCACCACAGGATCCCGTCACCAAGCTCGTATCCAACACCGCGATGCCATTAATAGACTCAATTAGTAACCATTAGCGTGACATCCACAACATGTCCACAAACAAGGATGCCTTTCCCAACTGCCAACCCTTCCAACACTTGCTAACCGAGCTGGGATTGGTTCAAAGTCAGGACAAAGTCCCGGCGGAGCACAAAGGAGCTAAAACGGGTGTATTATTGGAGTTGTGAGGCACAACAGGGAAGAAGGGACTGAATCTGGGAGAATGTTTTGCAGCCATGAACTCATTGGGTAACCACAAGGATTCATCAAGCCTCAAATCACATCAGTTGAGGCTGAGAGCTTCTGTATAGCTGCCCATTAAACGCTCGGTGTCCCTTTTACTGCCTTGAATCTTCCTCTTGTCTACTTTTACTGCTTGTCTGGCCGATATCCAACTTCCTTTTCTTTTATTAAGTTGCGCAACAGTAAGCCTAATGAGAAGAGATGAAGTACCTGTGTAATGATTGATAACATTGACCTTGGTGTTTTTTGTTTACTAAAAACAAAGACAATAAATACCAAAAAGTGGAAACGGTGGGTTTAGATGAACGGCAGTGAAAAGACTGTGGTGAAACAACGGATTCCCTCGAGTTTCATTAGTGGCATCTCAAACAATACATGTAATGGAGAGACCGAGGACAAAGACACATTAATATGCTGCATGGCAGTTGGGCTGAAGGGAAGACCCTGCCAAGCAGTGCACACATTTCTGGTCCTGTCACCTTATCTGTCCCCGAGAACAACAGTGGCATTAATAGATCCCATTAGTACCTATTAGCGTGACAACATCCACAAAATGTCCACAAACAAGCAAGCTTCCCCAGTGCCAGCTAACTGATGGGAGGAAGTTGGAAAGCCAGGTCCGGGTCCTGACGAAGCACAATGGAACTGAGCTAACTGGCCTCATTAATGAGAGAACAAGAGGCAAACGTAGGGGGCAAGTAAAGAACAGGATTAAGTGCTCCAAAGCGTTGGTAAGGATGTGAAAGTTGGCCCATGAGCCTCTCAGTGATGGGCTGGAATTAAATCAGAAAGCATATGTTTGATGACCCTTTTCACTGTCAAATCAACACAATACTCTTTGAACTTTTGAAGCACCATCTGCATACATGTCTGCACTGATGCTCTTAACAGAGGCAGTTCATGTGCCACCGATTGCCATATAGGTTTGTCATCTGCACGGTGGAGATATTAAGGCCGACACATTAACCGTGTTTGGACATGCCACTTATGTGCTATTTAGTCTCATTACTAGAGTAGAGTCGCGACACATTTCTGGCCAGTGCCGGTCTCAAAAGTCTGTCCGAGTCTGTGTCATCCGAAGTTATGGACGATATTAAAAGGTTATGGATTTTAGCTTTGAAAACACTTAAATGAGTGTGTGTCACAAGAAGAGATGGAGGGTGGAGGAGGAAAAGTAAAACAAGGGCACTTTTAGTTAGTGAGACATACTGAGGCACTGATTTAACAGCGTGTGTGAGAGACGAGCACTGTAATACTGTCAAGCATTGAAGGGAAAAGATTTTCTTAGCCTCCTTAGACTGAAATGAATCTGGTTTTTACCTTTATTCTGAAAAACGTTCTACTCGGCTGTGTGAAACTGGCTTTAGACACTGCAGTCATCCATTGACTGTATTCTTTTACGTTTGTGCATTAAAATCCCACAATACATAATTAGTAGACACTTTAGTTTCACTAATGTGCGCGCACACAAACTTCAAATGTGAGGCGGTGACTTCAACTTACTGCAGGTGTTTCATTCACAAAGAGGGTTTCTTAGAAGAAGACGCTAACTAACTGAAATGCATTAAGAGAGATTAAAACAAAGCTCTCGGTGCACCTTTGATCCCCAAATCCATTTTGTTGTTGAACAGTGTCATTACAGCACAAATAAGGTGTGTGTGCAGTTTGAGTGAGTGACATCTTTCCGACTGTTTGAAATGTGAAATTTAAATGCCAGGTGTTTACTCTCAGCTCCTCACAATCCGAGTGGAAGAGCTTCTTTCTACAGCATGAAATCAGTTGAAAGAGGTAATTATCTTTCCACCATCGGTAGCCTATAAAGACCACAATGCAGTGCGGCCATGAGACATGTTGCACATTCTACACACAGCACGATCACCAGCCAGACAACAGAAAGGTGATTTACAACATATTAATAACAAAACCGCTCCTGGAATGAACATCACTCACCACATAGAGACTTCCTCTTTGTGTAGGAGGACTCGTGCAGATTGCCACTAAGCCCCACTGGTTTGTGCCACCGTCAGATTAACAGGTGAATGATGTAAAATAATATCATGGATGATTACTGGGATTATTTCACCGTAAAAAGAAACATTTCAGTCACGTAAAAATCAGAGCTCTTTTGACGTTAAACTGCACTTGAAGTATCTTTCACATCACTGTAGAGGTTAACTGTGTGATACTTTCACCTCTTAGTACTTACAATGCCACATGTTTAATACTGTGCGGGGACGAGTGGTAGTCCCTTCAGTGCAGCACTTATTTGTCGGAATACATTTCTACTTGTACGAATAGCCACACCTTCTCACTGACCTGGTATATCATCAGCAGTTTAAAAAAGGAACAAAACATAGACGTCTTCAGCCACTTATGGACCGCCGCCTGTGCAAAGAGATGCTCAGCTGACATGAAAGAATATCCGGCACAACGTCGACCAAGAAGATCCTGTTTTACTTCTGCTCCAATCAGGACTGCGCTCTCAGCAGTCATCCTTTATTAAAGAGGAGCACGCTGAAACTAAATGTTTCTCAGAAGGCTGCAGCGACCTTGTTCCTGTGGGGCCCGGAGTTTACGAGCGCCAAACGGCGGCCCTCCAGAGCTCATAACGCTGAGGGAAGAGTTTCCACTAGTGGAGGCTTAAAGGGAGCCTTGGGTTCAGAGGCACAGCCCCCAGCTGTCAGGAGCTTCCGCTTTGTAAACGCTAAGGGGAACGTCAAGAGAATAAAACCGAGCGACCGATTCTCAGTAGTGTTTTAACGCTTGTTGTCAGACAACCACATGAAAGCCTGAACACTGTTCAAAACCCGCTTTCAGGATTGTGAAACCTTTGTTTTGATTGTTTCTTTAAAGAAAAAGATTTTGATTGCACTTTGTGTTCTTCATCCAGACAATAATAGATCAGGTTTAGCTTAATAAAGACGTACATATACACCGGTCACTGCTGGGCTTCATGAACAAGTAGACTCCAGTAATTGATTCATAAAACCTTTATTCCATTGGTGAAAACAAACCACGTCAGACGAGGTCTAGAACAAAAGAGTCTTTACTCACACTTGTCAGATCTATTAGGATAAAATAAAGCGTTCTGTTTTAAACAGTTACAGAAACCTAATTAACTAGTTAACTAGTCCAGGTTAGACAGGTGTAAATGTATGCAGGTTCTACCCATTGTTTAATGATGGACAGACTTTTATTTTAGCTTTCATTAAAACTATTTTAAAAAGTAGGTTTTAAACAGCTTTAAGGCTTGAACTATGATGCCTAGAAAGCTTTCACGCCAATAATTAATATGTCCACTAATATAGAATTTGGTCGCTCAATATTAACTTTCCCCTAACCTGCGACACATCGACACCTCGACGAGCTGGAGACTAACTTCAACGTCGTCGTGCTGCTGCTCTCTTGTGTTTACACTTCACACTTCATGAAGACACAAGTTTACACCACACACACACACACACACACACACACACACACACACACACACACACACAGTGGTATTTATAGACATGTGTTCAGAGCTATCGGCATAGAGAGGAGACAAACGTCTTACTGCACTAGAATGCTTCCTGTTAACGCGTGACGTCGGTCACCGTGCTGATAAACAGACTATTGTTACAAAGTGACCACATCGTCCGCTACATCTGTTAACTGTTCACACTAACTCACACTTGGGAGGGAACGCAAGATGGAAAAACCGTGCACGGCGCTGTGCTGCAGCACAACTCACATAAAGGAACATAAGTTTGAAATAAGTAAGTATTAGTATTAGTCGTCCATGAAAGTCACTTTCCCGACATGACAGCCTGTTCTAGACAGTTTCAAACAATGTCGCGAGCTTCACAGTGGCATTAGAAGTCCCACTCACATCTAGTAACAACGTTACAAGTATTGCACGTATAGTCCACTCCAAACTGGTGATTCTGAACCATGTGTTGCGCAACACTTTCACTTTCCTTCTGTTGACCAGAAGATACGAACAGGAGAACAAGTGAAGAGCAGCAGAATAACTGCGAGGAGGAACAGCGCAGAGACCACTGACGTTAGCCTACAACACAAACATACTTTATGAGCCATGGTTCTCTACACGTTCGAGCCAAAGAGACGACTGTGTACTGTGTGTGCGTGCGTGTGTGTGTGTGTGTGTGTGTGTGTGTGTGTGTGTGTGTGTGTGTGTGTGTGTGTGTATGTGTTTTAAAGACAGAAAAGAAACGCTACCTGAGTTGAGAGCGCTGTTCTCCAGGAGCATCCACGATGCAGGGTTTTAGGACCCGTCGGTACCGTAAAAACTCATTCGGTCAACAGCTCCGCCATACTGAATTAATCACGTGTCGGACAACCTCCTGTGTTTCCGTAGGAGGCGGGGTCCGCAGGACGGGATGACCGACAGCTAAGAGGAAAACGATGACAGCGTGTGTGAGGGGAGACATGAATGAAGTGTGTCTGTGTGCAGTGCGTGTTGTTGAGGCAGACAATGGGACAGACAGGTGTGTGTCCCATTGTCTGTGTGTGTGTGTGTGTGTGTGTGTGTGTGTGTGTGTGTGTGTGTGTGTCTGTGTGTGTCACTACTGTCTGTGTGTGTCACTATTGTCTGTGTGTGTCTGTGTGTGTGTCACTACTGTCTGTGTGTGTCTGTGTGTGTGTCACTATTGTCTGTGTGTGTGTCTCACTACTGTCTGTGTGTGTCTATGTGTGTCTGTGTGTGTGTCACTATTGTCTGTGTGTGTCACTACTGTCTGTGTGTGTCTGTGTGTGTGTCACTATTGTCTGTGTGTGTGTCACTACTGCCTGTGTCACTATTGTCTGTGTGTGTCACTATTGTCTGTGTGTGCCACTACTGTCTGTGTGTGTGTCACTATTGTCTGTGTGTGTCTGTGTGTGTGTGTCACTACTGTCTGTGTGTGTCACTATTGTCTGTGTGTGTCACTATTGTCTGTGTGTGTCACTACTGTCTGTGTGTGTGTCACTATTGTCTGTGTGTGTCTGTGTGTGTGTCACTACTGTCTGTGTGTGTCACTATTGTCTGTGTGTGTGTCACTATTGTCTGTGTGTGTCACTATTGTCTGTGTGTGTCTGTGTGTGTGTGTCACTACTGTCTCCTTCCTCCTCAGCATGAAGCCACACTGAGCCTCTTAGAAACGTTTCATCAGTGTGGGTTTGTCTGTGTTTGTGTGATGTTGCTTTACCACCATCATTATTTGTGTTGTTGTTTCGTGGGACTGTTGTCATGTTATTATCACTGATGACTTTATGTTGAATTTTTTCGTCATCTTCTTTAAGTTACAATTTCCTCAAGTAACAATCAAAGTTTAGAAAAATACACCCTGAGCTATTGTTTATTAAATCTTTAACACTTACGGCTGATGAAGTCGTCCGGACAGTTGCCGTTGTTGTTTACACTACAGCTCTGTCAGCACTGTCGCCCTTGTTTTCCGTCGTTGGCGCTGTTAGCGCTGTTAGCACTGTTAGCGCTGTTTGGAGGCGATAGATGTGCTCTGAATTTCCAATGTAGCACCTTTGAACAACCAAAACTGTTGTAACATTGGCAAAGCAACACTACGTGAAAAGCTGATTGAGACAATATGTTAATATGTAGGGTAGATGTTGGGTTGAATCAAATCATAGGTCTTTAAACCTACTGTGCAAGCACAAAGACCAAGGCAGGCTCTTAGCTTGACTCCCAACAGGAGTTCTAATACAAACCAGAGCTTTTTCATCACAAATCTGCAAAGCTCAGTGCACTCCTTGTGAGTGAATGTTGTCATGTTCCTCCTTGTGTAGCCTCAGTCTGCCTCACCTTCTTCTGTTTCACTTGGTGATTTCCAGGCAGCCTTTTTCCAGAATAACTTTCCACAACATGCATGTGTCAACTTGTCGCATTCATCAGTTGGTTTAATACTTACGTGGGGAGACACAGACCAACAGTAGATTTTCCAGTTGAGAGAAGAACTTTTTTAATTTTTCCTGTGAAGCACAACATGTTTTGCGTCACTGTTGTTTCAGGTCATAACAATAGGCTTACTGGAGAAGAGCTCTCCTCTAAAACCTGATTTTATAATAGATTTCATACAAGAATGGTGACGGCACACGGACATGCAGGATTTATTGCCACCAGCTTCTCATAAAGGCTCAAACTGTCTTGTTTCACTGAAGCCTTATCTGGCGCTGGTGCTTTTGAGTGCCATTATTTTTTGCTTCAGCTACCGCACATTTCCTCTGTCAAGGAATATATTTGTGTCCGGTTTTCAGCACACTGTAAATCACACAAACAAACTAAACTTTTTTTTTTTTAATTCTTACGAAGACGATAAACTTAAGTGTGAGCTTCCTCTACCAAACTGGAGCAGGTCTTTGATGTGGACAAGCCTTTCTAACAGTCACATTGCACAATAGCTGGCTGGAGCTCATTATGTGATGCTGAAAGAAAAGTAAACACACATTCTGTTTCCTTGTTTTTACGTTGAATATTCAACAGTTTGAGTTGGAAGCTGAACAGAAATCTTCACCTATATTGTAAGGACAATCATGGGTCTTGGCACCAATACAGAGTCGTACATATCAAAACCAGACCTGAAGATTTCATCTAATATCAATACATTATAATTTATCCACCTTGTCCTGAATCTTTTTTTTTTTTAAATAAATACCATTATTTGTTTCCTCGATCATGTTGTAAGAGGAGGTATCATTTTAAAACAGTGGGTTAATTAAATTATTTTTGCACCGTACCGCCGCTGAGGAATGCTTTAATCATCAAGTCACGTCTTCCCCCAACTTTTAATAAACTGCTGCCTGCTTAGGGGCAACGCATATCTTGCAGCTTAAACAAGTAGCGTAGACATCACTGACAGGCATTGCTTTGAAAACAGAAATGACATAATATCAGTGAAATAAACAAACAATGCTCTCCCGGAAAACAATTTTAATTAGGTAGATGAAATAGAAAAACCTAGTTGTGAATTTCCTCTCTTCATCCGTTTGAAACACTCTCTCATCTCCAGACTTCTGGAGATGATTATGGGGACTGGACAGGAGATGGTAAATGCTTCTTCTTCTTTTTTTCCCCCAGATCAAAGCAGAACCTGTAAAGCCATTTTCCTCGTAAAAGCTGTAAAGACAAGAGAGCGAAAGCAAAAGGGAGAGCGAATGTGGACTAATATCCACAGAGCGACAAAGAAATGGGATGAATTGCAGTTATGCGGTAACCGTGTCCTTAAACCACTGACACCCAGCAGTGTATGTGCTCACAGTGATCCACAGCACTGATGCAATACCGCAATACCAGGGCTACGTTAATGCTGGGCTCGAAAGGACACCTGACGCTGCCACAAATGAAGTAAACACGGGCACCCTATCTTTAAGAGCGGGGGCTCATCTGAAAAGCAGTGCAGAACAACTCAACCCAGTGGAGCCGCTCTCCAAAGAAAACACTGACAGCATAATAAGCATCCACTCAAACGGGCCTGTCCGTGGCAGCAAGTACAGCAAGCGGATTTGGACATAGATGGGACGAGTCAACCCGGCCCCGCGCTCGCCTCTAAAAGGATTCCACTGACAACATAATAAGTGTTCTGTGAAACTCGTCCGTGGCAGTGTGAAGTGGGAGGCATCCAGAGTTTAACTGCTATAATGGAGGCAGATATGGCTCACACACGATGCAATATGATATACCATCAGCACCCGGGGCAACAACAGAAGATTTTATTAGGGCCAGTTTCTTGTCCAGCAACCGTTCCCACTGCAGCACACTACGTATATCTAACGCTACTAATGTGTTTCATACAAGGATTCAAAATGTTTTACTGTACAATGAAACTTGGTGCACTTCTTCGTTTGCAATCAATGTAAAATATATTAATACAGTTATCAAAGAGAACGTTCAGGAGAGGAGAAATAGAAGAAATCAATAATTGGATATGCAGTAAAATATATGGGTATTAATGGGAGACATTGCAGGCGAAATGTATTTTTCATGCACTGGTCAATTTTGAGATTTTACTTCCATATCATGTCTTGTTTCAGACTAGTGGAGAGAAAACATCCATAATACACATGTAGGTGTTTATTTCACTACTTTGTCTATTTGCCGCAGCAGAGTGACTTTGCACCAGACACACAGATGTCCTTCTGAGACGTCTATTCTCACTTCTTAGACCATTTCCCACCAAAATACCAACGCAAATTTTTCATGGTCAAGAAAATAGCAATGCGTCGTAGCGCTGCTTGTGTTGGGGAAGTAGCGCCGCCACAAAAGAAGGATGCTTGAGTGTTTGAAACAACATGTGTGGGCTCAATGAAGAGTTCCACTTCATCCACACTTAATTCAGATCGTATTCATTTACACAATCAGTAAGTTGCATTGTAAACACACAACCTAAGACTATTGAAAAAATAGATTTAGATTTAAAAACATTTGGAGTACTTCAATAACTACTACCCCAGGCTGAGTCCTTACCGCAGCGGCTCTGGTTCAAATCCAACCTATACTGCCCTTTGCTGCACGTCGTCCCCAATCTCACCCTTTCCTGTCTAATATCTGTCGATCCCATGAAGGCAAAAAGCCAAAAAACATTATGATAGGATATGATAATTGCATTTGGCAACACGTATGCTTTGAGTTTAGAAGTAATCTGTTCTTTAAATTAAACTGGTACAGCTGATATAACGGACAGAAAAGTGTGTCACTTATTTATATTCAGGGCTTCAGCAGTAAAAACCAATGGACTTTGGTTCCCATCTGGGAGTCAGGACCCTCTAGCACATAAGAAATGTTGTTACGCAAGAGTCGTGGGACAATTGTGAGGGATTAAGAGATGATTTACATGACTGCAAAGGAATGAAAAGGGATTTCTGCCACACAATGGTGCACATTTGTGGCCTACTTTAACTATTGGTTTGATTGCCGTAAAATGTGGTGCAGATAACTCTGATCCCCATGGTATGTAATAAATCTGACCTCCTGACCTCCCATTTGGTGCCATCATCTGGTCAAAATATCAATGTATCCAATACTTTGGTTTGTGACCAATTACCAGCTAAACGAATGGCCTTCCCTTCAGTCTCATGCCTATTTTCAAATGCTAGCATGCTAACATGCTAAACTAAGTTGGTGAACATTGCAAACAATATACTTGCCACAGCATGGCTGTAGTCCGAATAAAAAGAAACCAACCTCAACACCTTACTGGAAGTTTTTACAAAGCATTGTATAAAGTGTCAGAGTGGCGACGTCTGACATAGAAAAGTAACCGAAGTGACTCGTATTTTGAATGACAAGAAAATGTGGCAAGGGAGACTTTTGACACCTGTGTTGACACTTGTCTCGTCAGCGTTGTCGGAATCGGTGACACTCCTCTGGGCTTGAGAAAAAAAGAGCGACAGAAAATAGAGGCCTATGTTGGAAAGTTCAGCTCCCTGGAATTGGAGACAAAAGAGAAACCTAAGTACTCTGACAAACCTGAATGCCGTCGTTGGTAGAGACCCTGCAGCTATGATGTATAGTTTGACATTTCGTTTTTTAATTCAGCAAAGTGATGTCGACATCAACCTCAATGAGTCACAGCACTGCCAATGCAAATGTTGTGTCTCACACGTCTCAGCAAATTGTGATAAACTCTGGAGCAGGACGGATTCCCTCCAAGTTGTCAGTCACCTGTCAGCGCAACGTTTGTAGCTGGATGGTTTATAGTGAGAGGAGAATGTCTCTGAAAATAGCTTGAGATGGGTTCAATTTAATGACTTACTCTGTCATGTATGTATATTTATTGGCTTTGCTTTTGGAATTGTGTTACTAATGGTGAATGCTATCCTCATTAAAACAAGGAACTAATGCATTTCAGGCTATTTATGACGAGACTGTTCAATGTTAAAGTTAAGATTTCTGAACACACACACTTGATAAAATGTAAGTCAAATTCTCCCAGAACTTAAAGGCTGATTAAAAAATTTTTCAGGGGTGAGAGGAACAAAATATTGCAGATGGTTAACTTACAATTTAAGCATAAAACCTCTAAATGCTGTTTGAAAATACTGAAAGATTACAGTGTATTCTGGTAAATCAAAAAGATTGCTTCTGTTTTAGAGAAATGACACTAAACCTCAGGTGGCATCAAATCAAGGCAACAAGTCCCAGACAAAACCATCCTTACTGAATGTACCTGTTACTGTATGCCATGGTAAATGAGTCACAGCAAAGGGTCATAGGACTTGTTTTATGAGGGAATAAGGAAGCACATTGACATGTATTTAAAATGAGATGATAATTTGGTGATTTATTAGCTCGTAGTGCCTCGGTTTTGAAGCCCATAGCCAGTCAGTGTTTCTGCTGGGCTCTACCTGTGGAGTTACACAAGGGATCCTGCACACTTTTAGGGTTATAACCCCACTCTGAGAAACATAGAATAGTAACTGTAATCCACACAGAGATTGATCTTAATTCTGTGGCAGATGGACTTGAATATAATTCCTTTTTAAATACAATAAAAGTCAATGGCTAAATTCTAGTTTTGTCAGCAATGTGCATTTTGTCTTCATTGCACCAATATTATAATAAGCCACGACTAATTCCTCTCTACTAAGAGAAGCAGCTTGTACACCAAAACAACTCTCCAAAATTGCCAATACGGGCCTTTTAAAACACCTGCTTCATCAAATCTTGCTGCTTTTCTTCCAAAGACTACTGGTAATTCTATCTGAGCTCCCGAGTCATCCAAGATTTGCAAGAAATACACACTGCACGCCTTTATTGTAATATTGCTTTGACAGCAGTGGATGGATTTCCTGCACGTTATGACGGGAAGATCAATCCTTCCGAACCCACGATAGCTGAGCATTCTCCAGAGAGCACGGCGTTATCTTTTAGGAGATAAGCTAACGTTGGCATAATCGCACGGCGCTGCAGGTTAATGCAATTCAAAGTGGGACGGAGGGGCGGAGGGTGGATGCAAATGTTGAACAATAAACCGGGGAAGTTGCTGGTACTGTGATAAACTGCTGTGCGAGGAACAGAGTTTTTCTTGTAACCCTTTTGGAGTAATCTAATAATGTTTCTCTCTTCCATTATCTTATTTAATTTCAAGATTTTAGCCACCCACAGAAGAAGGGAAAAGGCTAACAGGGCGTTTGTTGGTGCATCCAGCTAACTCAATTAAGGCCCAGGATTTTAGTCCTTTCTGTCGTGAATGCTCAGCTCATTGATTTGGCCAAGTGGTCCAGCACAAAGACAACTTACTTTCAGACCCAAGTGATTTTTTTTTCATCCAAGATGGTGAAAAGCGAGACGTCTTACTCGAGATGGAGGCCACAGTGTGCAAGATCTGCATGAATGCTATAAGTCAATTGACAGTGTGGGAGTGGGAAACAGGCCTGCAGGTTGCAATTTGTTATTCTGTCGTTTCAGCATTGCATCTAACGGAATCCCCCTCCACTCACCTCTTCCTTTCCGAGCATGTCAGAAAACTATGATGGCCTTCAGGTAACTTAAAAAAAGCGAAAGACTCTCGCCGCAAACATGGCAGTGCAACATGGCGGACTCAGTGAAGAGGACCCGCTCCCTATGAAGAAATATAAACGGCTAATTTTAAAGTCGTGAAAACACAACGATACAGATTATACACTAATGCAAACAGAAAGACAGAAAACATCCTATGAGGGAATTAATATAACAAGGACCTAAACACATGATTTATTGATACTATACACTCCCGAGACACGCAGGATGTTTTTTTTTCCCTTTATTAACTGCGGAAGTAAACTAGTGGCTCCTTTAAGAGACGCTTGCATTTCTGTATTTTAACATAAGAAATTGTTACAATGCAGGATTAAAACGGAATAGAATGCAATGCAAAAAAAATGACAAAGAGCAATGGCATGTCATTGAAAACCCTATAAGGCCACACATAAGTGGTTTTGAAGAGCATGAAGGTTTTCCTGTGCCGCAGGTGTAAAGAGGGGATAACCAACAGGAGATAGCAACAGCATTCTATGTATCCTTCCTCCGCAGTTTAAGGTGCAGTAAGTGGATAAGGGGGATTAATGTATCCAAGCCCACAACACAGAAGCCAATCCTGTTAAGCCAAGCCAGGCACGGTGGCTTCAGTTCAGATGTGTGTGGCTTGGGCGATCCCTCGTGGGTCTCCTGACGCTGACGATCCCTCAGATGACTCTTATCGGCCCTGCCTGCGTATGCTCCGTCTCCCCATTGCATGTTCCCCCGTGGGTTTCTCTCTCTGCCTTTTCATTCTTTGACTTTGTCTTTTTCTGTGTTTACATTTTTTTCAGTGAAGTTGACAAGGCTATATTGGCTGGACCATGGACACGTACATATTTTCTGTCTTTCTTTTCCTTCTTGCTTTGTTTCTACACCAACAGTCCTCCGTTAACTGTTTTTGGTGACTAACTAAGATGCACTTGATTCATTTCAGCCAAATAATAACAGTTTACTCTTTAGTCATGTGTGCAAGCTTCGCAAACCAGTCCATCCTACAATCCCAAGTCATACCGATCCTTCTTCCAGACCACTAATGCTGCTGCCCCCCTGTGATAATGATACATCACTCACTGAACTATTACTTCCATCCTGCCTTTGCCGGCCACACAGATGCTGTATTCATAGCACGTCCATAAAGCAAAAATAATCCTTCAGCAAATGCTGGAACAGTTAGCTTCTCCCTTTTCACTCAGTTCTTTATCCTGTGTTTTTCATTAGAATTGGCTTAAGAGTTCAACCAGGAAGACAAAATGTGTTATTTCAGTGGATTACTCGTTTCTGGAGTCAAAGAAATCCCTTGTTTTGTCACAGCGGGTTCTGAAAACCTCCGCAGGACCTGAAATATGTTCCAGACTGCATGCAC
Source organism: Cebidichthys violaceus (assembly GCF_023349555.1). Lineage (NCBI taxonomy): Eukaryota > Metazoa > Chordata > Actinopteri > Perciformes > Stichaeidae > Cebidichthys > Cebidichthys violaceus. The sequence continues at coordinate 199,424 of NW_027176328.1, forward strand.
AATAATGCCGGAAGGGGACGAAGAGGAGTGGAGAGCACTTCCAGCGGAGTCAAAGTCCTGTGTCAGTGTGATAAACATGCAGCAGTAATCCACCAACACATTAGTGCACGGAATCCGTTTCTTCTTGAGGAAGGAGAGCAAGGTGGGGAAGGTGCTTTGGTTCTGACTTTCACCACAGTGCAATCGCAACGCCATTTTGGAGCAGCACATCCGTTTCTTAACTGGGGCTGTGCACTTAAAACCACTGGATAAAGAGTCACATGGTGCTGGTTATGTTGCTGGCTTATAGGCAGCACAGTTTGTGCTACATTAGTACACTGATAGATCATTTGAATAACAAAAACGTCAGTGAATATTTGTAACTAATACACACACTTCACTGCCTTCACTGATTTTTTTCAACTGCAATGCTCCATGTATTTACGTTACCTCGTAACTTTGTCATTCATTTTGTTTTACTTTTCTACTTATCTGTACTTATTTCTGTCTTTGTGCCCAATCTCCCTACTGTACATTCATTTATAGACATATATAAGAAGTGGAGGTAGTCATCGTGACGTCACCTATTGGTTTGTGGACTGCCTCAAGTTCGACGATTTGGCCGTCGCCATCTTCACTTTTTGCAACCGGTGAACGAATGTTGCCATGTTTGGAATGCGGATGAATGCGGACGAATGACGTAGAGACATAGATGTAAAGACTTGTGGCGGCAGCGACCTGTCAATCACAGTAAGCCCGTCCTAAAACCATAATTTACTAAATGAACATCATGCTGTATTGAAGAAGATTGAGACCATAAACGCATGCTTACAATGTTTACTGAGGTAATAAATCAAGTGAGTCTGCAAGTTCTGAGACACTTCTGCATTGGCTTTGCTCGGCAGACAGGAGGTTGCCGACTGAGATTAATAAAGGCTTATCTCATCTTATCCGAATAATTATTTAGACAGATCCTTCAAATTAAAATACAGTAAAAATCAAGCAGCTCTGATTGCATCATGTCATTAATCATGTAGCCTTAACCCTTGAAAGACAAGAGTGGTATAAAAAAAGGAAGTTGCTACTTAAACAGTACATGGATCCTCAAATATTCAGAATATATTCATAGTCTTTATTTCTCACTCTTTACGATGTTTCTTAAGTTACTTTTTCGCAATTAGGAATGCATTTTTTCTTCTTATTACTGCACTATACAGAACTAGAAGCTGAGTTTCTTTGTATGTTGTCGCAGATGTAGTCACATTAGTACAAACAGGAATGTTCAGAGTGTTCTCTAATTATGAAGCTAAAACTGTTTCATAAAAGTCAAAACCGGCAACCCCTTCACCCTGTTACTGTAAATCAGTGCCTGATTGTCTCAGAGGGTGACCTTTGCATATAAGAGCCACTCATGTAATTAAAAGCTATAGCCTGCATGATTCACCTCCACAGCTAATCACATAACAGGATCCCAAATAAACTTGGGCACACATTTAACACACCTACGTACAGGTATGTATGCTCCCCTACACACACAAAGGAGAAACATCATTACAGTTACACAAACTCAATGCAAGTGCCACTATATAGTCTGTTGACAAAGCATGTGTGGGGGAAAGGAACACTAATCGTATACAAAGATGCTATGAATTTATTAAAGTTAATGTTTCAATAAAGGTGTTATATAAAATACACATGGGCAATATTTACAGGTGTAATCATATAGGATTTCTTTATGAGCCATGTTGTGCTCCCTGGAGCCAAACAGCCAACACCTACAGAGAATTTGACCAAGCACTCCAGTCAACAGAGTACAGTCACTCCTAATTACTATGGTCCCAGTGAAATGTAAACTCATTTATTCCTTTTCTTCCCTGATAGCACTTTCAATGTAGAGCGCCTTGAAACATTTTGACTGTGTTTTCAAATCAAGACTCTAGCAATTAAGTGTAGAAGTAGTATTGACAGCGGGGTTGAACCCCATGCTACAACAAGAAGTTTCATTTAAGCCATCTGTTTGCCAGACATGTGTTATCATTACCACACCTGAGGGGCTAGTTCACCGACATTCCTGCTGCTCACGGAACCATGCGTCATCACGATGTTACCTATTGCTCACCGTAAAGACACGACTACAGGTCTACAGCCATGGTAGCAACGTCGTGAGACTGTACTCGGGCACTGCGATGCATAGCAAAGTCCCGGTTGTTATAATTTAGCAAGTCAAGAAAGTCTGCCGCAGTACTATTTAGTTTTAGTGTGAAACCGCTCAGTGAACGACATCTCTTTTCTTGGCCGACGTTCATCACCGACACCAACATGGTCGTTACCTTGACTTGCTGGCTAGCTAAGTAACTTTGCTATGTTCCACTCACAAATGTAACATTATCTTACCTGATATGTTTTATCCAGCAACATTTTTCTCAGACTGGATTAGAATATCAGAAAAAAGCTCAAAATCAGAATGTAAACTTTACGCACATGTCATGTACAGTGTCCTACATGGGATTCGGCTACGCACCACCTTGGGTAAAGTTCAGGGAAATACCCAGGTTTTAATATTCAAAATGTAAACCCATCCTGTATTGTTTAAATCCAGATTAAATCAGTTTAACTCCATTTGACTCAGGTGCAGCAGTGGAGGCTGTGAATGGCATATGAGTCATGCAGTGACTTATTTGGATTCAACTGGCAGCCCTAAAATAAAAAAAACATCGTGAAATGTTGTTTCACCTATTCCCTTTGTAGTGAAAGAGTAAAGAGAGAGAGAGAGACAAAGGGAGATGGCATGTGACAAAGGTCACCAGCTTGGATGTTGTGGTTTAATGTTGTGTGACAGTGACCGATGCAGAAGAATCAGAAAGAAGTGCTGATGAGGCAACTTGACAATCACATCTATAGTGGACTTTTTACATAATCATTAGGCATTATTCATAAACTGTTTGGCTAACAGCTAGTAACGTCCAAATCGTGTTTATAGAGGTGTACAAAGCCTTCTAACTGGACACATACCGCCATATCAACACCGTGTGCTGCCACAGGCCCCTCCCAACCTCCTCCCTTTTGTGTTTGGCTTTTGTTAACTCTGCTAAAATGTCCTTGCACAGTATTTGTTTATTATGGGGGATTAGAATCTTTGAGAGTAAAGAGCCAAACCTTTTCTGTCAAATCATTCTGGTTAGTCCCATATGACCATGATGAGTGTCTGACTGAAAAACAGTCAAATTCTAAATGCACTTATACACATGCAATTGTTGTTTATACGTTATATCTTAGATGTACTGATTTCTACCTTTTTATTTTATTTTTGTATTTTCACTACCTTTTTATTTTCTTTCTTTCTTTCTTCTTTGAGATAGGATGGGAGGGATATGCAGTATTGTGTGATACTTTCACATCTCAACAAATAAAGAGTATTAAAAAAAATGAAGATAAAAACAACAACAAAATACTGTATTATCTACATGTTAGTTGGACCAAACCAGTATTCTCCAAGATTCATTCTCAGATTAGACAATGAAATAAACACACAGGATTTGCAACAGCATATGCTTTTATAGCATAGTCTCGTTGAACTAATTAAACCGCTCCTGAAGCTGATGATCCTGAAGAGTTCCTCACTGCTTGTTTGTTTGTTTTCCAGTGAGGAGTCAGTAGCACAGGTTGGTTCCACTCAGCGGGGTGAGCGAGCCCAGCAGAGGAATGGCAGACTCCATCCTGTCACGGTGGGGCTGTTGCTAATTGTTTCCCGGAGACCGGTGGCACACCAGACAGCCAGACCTAATTAGAGATTTCAAACAATCCAACCTGCCAGACGAGGCTGTTCGAAGCCATTCTGTGTGCGGATGCACGCGATGACTTTGCAATGATCTTGTCAGAACTGTACAGTCATACACGAATAAATGTCACATTCTGTTACATAATGGCCTCACAGTGAAGCATGTGCTGTTGAAACAGAATTTGTTATCTTGTTACATTTTTCAGCTTTTGATGAGACATAACAAACCTTAAAGAAAAAAAACAACATGTAAATTATATTTTTCATGTTGTTGAAAGTGTTTTTTTTTTGGAATACCAACGGTTGGTCAGTGCTCCTCGGCGTCTGATGCACACTGTGCTTTTCAACTTACTTGAATGTAAACCCACCCGCATTGATAATAGACGCTCAGAGGAACTGATGTGTAAGGAAGTTGCACAGTCCACAAAGGGCAGGTGGGAGGGAAGGTGGACTTTTGACCAGGAGGTCGCAGTTTGTTTCTCATGCAAAACTAAAAGTAATGGTTAAGATTGCTAGTCACATGACTGTGACGTGAGTCACTAATCAGTCAAGTTTAAGTCAACCACGCCCCTTTTCCTGAACCCAAATAAGTGGTTGTGTTGCTTAAAACTAACTTCCTGTGAAGACAGACATATATTTTGAAAAAACACTATGCATGTAAGGAATGGAAACTGACACGCGGTCCCTAAATAGATGAGATTAGATTAAAAAGCTTTATTAATCCCAAGTAAGGAAACTCATTAGCCACCAAATCAGACAGACAACAAACACGCTGTTACAAAACTGCCACTAGAGGGGTATCTAGAGTGTCATAACTTGAAGCTTAAGTTCCACTGACCAGGCGTCGGTTTTGAGGAGTCGGGAGTGAGAATGTGTTGCTTGTTAGTGTCTAGTCTGGCCTGTCCTCACATTATGTCTGTCATCCTCTGCATACAGAAAAAGAGGACTGTAGTATTAAAATCATACTGCGGTTTGTCATATTTCTCTTTTCACCTCCGAAAATGAAGTGTTATAATCTACAGGGACTCTAAACTGACTTTGGCAGTCATTTAACGTTGGTGAGCAGCCTGTAAGCCGCAGAGACACGCCAAGCTGTATGCCAGCTGTTGTGTGCCATCCCGCCGCATGTCCTTTGAAGTGCCACAGCCAACCAGGCTGCATGAAGAATGAGCCAAGGCGGGCCGATGATGCCAGATAGCATACTACCGCCATGTCAGTGCCCTAGCAATAGAAACTGATCTATCTTTGAAACAGCAACAGTGTTATGGGTAGAATTTTCCCCTCAAGGACTGCGAGGATTATTCGACAGGGCACACGTGCATCTGGTGAGTGTATGAGACTGGCATGTTCAGAGGAAATAGCAGTAGGCACAGCGGTCTCCACAACACAACAGGACCCCTCTTTTCAATTTCCTGCTCCAGTTTCCATTCCTGCTTTATTTCGTGCGGGGACCTGTGAAGTGGGAATCGCGAAAAGGAAGAATGCAACATTTAGCCGATATGGCACCACAGAGCACAAAACAGGGAAATTGATTCTGTTAGAGGCAATATTTGTGATAATGATCTCAATAAAAGCATAGGGTGATTTCAAACAGGGTTAGCAAGATTCCCTCAAGAGTTCTTACTCCTAACACAGCAGTGGTCTCTAACTGGCTTTAAAACAAGCGCGGTACACTTTAAACTTAATACCAGCGTGTTACCTGATGTGTATTTTATTTCCTCATCCAAACTAAAAGATTGTCTTTTGTAGTTTGACATCAGACCTGAGTTAAGTAGTGTTGAAGGGCATACTTTTTAGCAGTTTGATTTAACAGCCAAGGAATTGTCATGTGGCTGGCAGATGTATTTGCATCTTAAAATGATTGTATCTCTTTTTCTTAGGCTGTATCTAATGATATGTGTCTGTACTGTCAGCGAGGCCTTCTTTCAAACTAACATGTCTGCGTTTTCGTCCGTTAGACGGCAGCTGTTTCCTGAGAAATCGCTCTGATAAACCCACTGTTCACTACCTGCTCAGCACCAAACAGCAGACAGACACATTTAGCGTCTAGCTGGTGAACATGATGGAGCATTTAGCAGCTACAGAGCCAGACACCCAGATATTTCCTTCAGAAGATGGTGGAGACCAAAAACAGAGCTAAAGAAGATTGCGTATTGGACGTACATTCATCAGGTGGCCAGAAACACGACTCCAAATGAATTGTAATGCTCCTCTGTAACTGCTGGATGTGTAAATAGGCAACCGTTAGCTTACAAGCTCGCCATATTACTTTCAGAGTTAATGAAATGTCAACGCTATGTTCAACATTTGTTTCCACTGCCCCTAACTGGACAAAACATGGTTAGTTAATGCAGGTTAAAATATACAGTTTTTGTGATAAGCTGATATCAGCCACTTTATTAGGCCGGCCGAATTAGTGATAAAAAAAAATAAAAATACACAACACACAAGGCCGAAACTTCTTTTACTATTGGGCAGTGTGTTCATGTGTGTGTGTGTGTGTGAGAAAGAGAGCATGTGTTTCACTAATTAGACTCATAAATGTAACACACAGCAACATGTTCACCAACCTGGATTTACACTTCTAAGGTTGCCACGGGAAGCAGACACAACAACACCCAACACCCATTTATAACTCTAATTCTTAACAGATGTTTGGACTTGTTGTCACAACTGAAATTGTCCAATGCAATGCAGTGATTGTAATCATACCCACAGTGACAGCTTGGTACGAAGCAGTAAATCGCACGTATCGGACAGGTTTGGTTTATGTTTTGATTCACAGGTAGAAATCAGTTTGTGTGACGTACAGTAGTTGAAAGTTTGTGATTATTTTATATCGCTGTGTTTTACTGTGAATGTACTTGAAAAGATTGACACCAGGTATACCCTTAAAATCTGCTGTGCTGGCTCCAACAGCCTTGGCTCAGCTGGAAACATTCTTAAAGTATCACATTGCTATTACTGGAATGAAAATAGTTCCCCTCCATTTTGGTAGGCTCCAATTCCGTGTCCCATCCCTCACGATTCTTTAACAATAATGTTTTCCTGGTCTAGCATTTCAACACGGAAGATTTCAGCCTCTTTCCTGGAAAGAGAGCAAGAGTGGAAAACATTTCCTCTTTGTAAAAAAAAGAAAAAGAAACGGCTTTCGCTTTTGTAAAGTGTATTTTAAGCACTCATTGTATGTCAGACTGGATTAGAATATCAGAAAAAAGCTCAAAATCAAAATGTAAACTTGAAGCACATGTCATGTACAGCCAGAATGTGTTGCAAAAACAAACTGACACTTTAGAGCAAAGTTCTAAGTTTTGTTTTTGGCTTTAAAAAAACTCGACTAAAATAACTGTTCCATCAGGGCCTACTAGGGAGCAAAGATGGCATGCAGCAGTTTGCAATCACCATCACTCTGCCTCCATGACACAAAGGGGAGACTTCCACGCAGCAAGCAGTTGATTAAAACAACAACAGAACATCAAGTCTCATCTTTGTGCCAATGCCACGCGCGGAGAGGCAGCAGATGTGTAGAATACCGCTTATGTTTGTTTTGTCTGCGCAGCATGAGGTTGTCATGGACACAGATGACGACCAAGTATCTTGAGGGGCCAACGGCATAATGTCACTTCCATTGTGACATAAGATGTGATTGTAAAGAAAATGAGTTGTTTTCGGAGGGAAGCTAGGAGTGTGTCACGAAAAATCAGATCCTAAGGACATACTTAAAAATTATAAATATGATGGTTATCATTCACATTAAGACACAATAACAATATGCTGTCTCTCCACGTATCTTTGATACATTTAATACAATATTGTACTGTGTTAAACTGAAGTCTTTTGTCAGATTTATTTGAGCAGATTGAAAACATATGAGGTGCTTACTATCTTGACTCTGGGAGTGTTCAGCTCTGAGGTATTTTCCACACCATGGTTGACTCTGACTTTTCAATAATGAAAGCAATTCATCATGAATTATGAATGCATTGCCGACCCCTAGCCACTAACAGCTATCAGCTAACGGAACTACCAGTACACAAACTGCTGATGACCTTTAAGTCACTGCTCTGACTGCTCTCACTTGTATCGTTGTAGACAGTGTGTTTGGCTAACAGCTAGCAGCTAAGGGAACTTCTAGTATACGCCATGCTGAGTGCGTTGTCGCCACTTAGTCGATACACAGGCAGACAACTTGGTGAGTTTGATTTAGTTTTTGGCAAGATTGTAAGAAATGTCTTATATGACGACTTCAAGCTGATTGTCTGCATACATCGTCGCTTGTTTTTGAGCTGAACTGTGGGGAGAAACAAGACGAGAAACAAGGGGAGGGTAGCCCATCGTGGGTTGTATTCAGTCATTCACACAATACACACCTGCCGGAGATTTGCACTCTACTGAGTTCACCTTTCTAGTTGGTATATATTTTGCATTGCTTCCATTTCAGTGGCACATTTCAAAATGTAGCTGACACATTACATGATAAAGAACTAAAAGACTGTTTCACAAAATGCCTGGTAGTTTTCAGCAAATTTTCAGCAATAAGTGCTTTTTCGTTCATGCGAAACTAAACACAGTTTATCTCCTGGAACCGAGAAAGGCTCTAGGTCTACAGCCAACGGCCTCTTCAACAACACAAGTTACAAGTGGCACCATTTCGTCACGATGGAGAGAGAAATGCCATGTAGGCTGTTGAATATATCTAATAAATTATTAAATAAATGAAAATGATATCATAGTATAATATATAGAATTATTGAATTGCATTACAAAATCAGTGCTTCAATAATGCTTGCATTTATTTTCAATTAGACTGTAATGTAATGAGGTTGGACTCTTATCGTTTTTGATTCAACTTTTTCATTAGACAGAGGAATCTTATCTTAACAGAAAAGATTATGTTGCATTATTGCAAAATCGAGCAATAATGCATCAATTTACCTATTTCGTGTCAGAGTTTTGAGGCTACATTTATTCGGGTGTATTGCAATGTGACATCAAGTCAGGAAAGGATCCGAGTTGTCATTTTTATTAATTTAAACAACAACAACAACAACAACAACAACAACAAAAATAAACGCATAGGAAACAACTGGGTTTATTAAATATGACTTGCCGCTGTCCAAAAATATGCACATACTGTATGTATAAGTGTGTGTGTGTGTACCTGTCCAGATTGATAAAGATGACACTCTCAGAGTCGTCTATTCTCCCATTCAGCTCTCTGGTCTTGTTCCCCAGCTCCTCAGCCTGCATTGAGCAGTTTGTATTGTTAGACTATTGTCAAGAGTGTATTGTCATCTATTAATATACAAGCACACACAGACACACTCACCCATGCAAAATGTCAAGTAATGCTGCTCATGCTTTTAATGATTGAATTGTCATTTTTTATTTACTGCACATATAGGATGCAATTCTTTATATCAACTATTACGGTCACTCTTACTTATGCTTCACAGTATCTTTTACGAGTGTGTACAACGCACAGATCCACAGGCACTCATACATGTGCAAGTCATCAAACTTTTATGCAAGATAATCAACTTGACCTAAAAAACATTTCATGAAACAAATAGCCAATATGTTTTCCTCCAGTCTGACTCATCCCCCATCCTGACGAACTCTGGGGTTTCAGATATTGGACAGACCCCTTGTTGATCGGAGCTGTTGAGGCGCAAGCAGGGGAGAGCATGCAGAACAGACACCCACCGCGCTCTAATGCGTACATCCTGTTGAGAAGACGGGTCGCCCTGGAGACCAGAACTAGGTATCCTAGCAGGAGTGCAGAGAAGATGCGTATTCACCCTGCGAGCCTCTTGTCAGGGAGGAATTGTTTGTGTGGATCATGTTGTTGAGTGGAAGAAACACGCAGGGGCATGTCTGACTGTCTACGCCACGTTGCGATGGTTTTCTAACCAGAGGCTGTTGGTGGCACAGTGGGAACCAAAAGCCCTGGGGTATGGGCTTGTGTTCTGAGAGTTGATGGCTCAAATCCCCAGATGATATAGGGCACAAGTGGTAAAAGTTTAAGTTAACAAAAGAAAATACCTCCTCTTTAAGAACTCCCATTGAGGTGCCCTCGAGCAAGGCACTTGGAGCTACTGACTGCACAGCAGTTTAGGACTCAGATCTATGAAATGGATCAATTAAGTGCTTTATTAGTCCCATTGGGAAATCGTGCAAGCATTACATCAGGCAGGTTATAGTTTCAGAGCTCAGCAAACCCTCCAATTAAATGCATCCTTTATCAGGATCTTAAATACTGTACTTTGATCCAAAAAAAGAACAAAATGTATGAATGCAAAATACAACAGAATATGTTGCTCATACTGAATGTACACCCTGCTAAATAGCATGACATTTATTTTCTTAGTTTACCCTCTTTAATTCATACCCTTATTTAGGCTTGGCGTCAGTTAAATATAAATTTTACAAATATGAAACTGTATTTTAGTAACAGCAGCATCAAATCAAGTGTCCACATAGAAAATGATTTACTGGCGCCATCCAGAGGTCATTCATTGACAGTGACGCAAACCTCACAGGTATAGTCTTTATTCATATTGACAAATTTTGGAAACACAAAAGCATCAATGATTATAACATTACATAGAAAAACTAGGTGACACACCCCTGAATCCAAAATTATTTTTGTATAGGAAGAAGTAAAGGCACAGACCTGCTTGATTTTGTCTATTAAATTAGAGTCCACAGCCTTTAAATTGTTTTATTTCACCAACTTAAAATCTTTTTGGGTATATTTATTTACATTGCAAACATTTTTTTATACTCTTTATTATGCCATTATCTTAAGGTGTACCAATAAGATAAATGCTATTAAAATAGCAGTAGATTGACCCAACACAGTTCTTCTACATTGCTGTAAGAATCGGAAAAGAAAAGAGTTTCATTCATCCAGCAACAAATTAGTTCATTCATGTATCAACAACCCAGATGTGCATAATCTGGACCCAGAAAAGCTACCAAAAATGTGCCTGGTTAAGGAGATTTAGACCGCTGCTCTCTTCAACTTCCTTCTTGTTTTCAGGGGACGATGTACGATAAAGATGACACCAAGTACACTTACAAGAAGAAATACAAAGGTGACATAAAGTGCAACTTCAGCATCATGAGCTGAAAGCTCCAGACCCAAGAAATCCACCATGTCCAGGGGCAGAATAGGGACAGTTGTCTGTACAGCGTTCTCGTGTGTGGTCACAGTGGGGGCACTTGTCGCTGTTGAAAGAGAGGGACAAGAAACAAGGGAAATGTAATGATTTATTCATGATAATCTGATGTTTGACATGCTTCAGTGTGTCCACAATCTACGGAAAGAAACAACGATTACATTGTTTTGGAATCTGTGAACTTAGAATTACGTTACCTTCAGGTTCAGGTTTCAGACAGTCATGGGGTCTGAGGGCCGGGTCTGGGAAGCCTTTGCAGGTGATGATGGAGGCGTAGCGAGAAGCTGAGTTTTCAGGGATGCGAGGAAAGGTGGGGCCAGAGTGGTTCACGAAGAAAAGCCCAAATCGCTCGGAGTAACCAGCGGCCCACTCAAAGTTGTCCATTAATGACAGGCTGTATAGCCTCTCAGGTCAACTCCATCCAGAACATGGGCTGAAAGATGTAGATGTACTGTAGGTGTTGACATGAAGACCTCGCAGGAGGTAGACATCATAATCCACCTTGTGGTAACTGTCACTAGCTAGATCAGCTGTCTGATAAGCAAATGCTAGGCCGTCATGACCAAAACGGTCCCAAATGGTCTCTCTCTTCCCACCTTCTGACCAGCCTCCCTCAACCTTGAAGGACTCACTGGATGTAGCCCATTGGAAGTCAACAGGAAAGGACTCATTGAGGGGGGCATCTCGCTCAGATAAGGTCATGGCGGCAAAATTGCTCCAAGTTTTGCAGTAGGACATGATACATGACAATGTTTAAAGATGGCTTCTGTAACTTTGATGTGATTGACTGAAGATAAAAGGAACATAGAAAATTAATTAGATGGTAATGGTAAATCCAACAAATCTGTTTTCACTTTTCTCTGTATTAGTACAATGGTTCCAGCAATTTGAATGTTTTCCTAGCTGAATAGTTTGGTCTTCTGAATTCACTTCTTGGATGAACTGTCCCCACTACTTATTGTTTTGTGTGCTGTGCTTCCCAAATAATAATATACGCAATATATTTATTGCATATTAAATCCATAATTTTGCACTACACTACCTTTTTGGAACGTTGTCATCTGGATCTAACAAATCCACCATGTCAACTCCAAGAATATTTTGCTCTTCATGGCTTAGCACTGTAAAGTATAACAATGTATCATAAATGTAATTTATCATATAAAGCATATACATAAAGGACTCAATGTGACAACATTGCTGTAATCACGATTAATCAGTTGTATTTTTGACAGGAAAGGCAAAAGTATCTCACTCTTCTTTTTTAAGATTTGGGACAGGAACTGATGAAAACAGTCGACGAGGTTCACCTCATAAAAGAGAATGGGTTTGTCTCCAAACTTTCCCTACAAGAAAACTTTGATGTTCAATACAAGTGCATGTAACACAACTCCCAGAATATGATAATATAAGGGTTGTCAATTTGTTATCTATACAGATGAAGACTGTACATACCAAAACACGTTTCAGTTCCTCAGCCAGGTTTTGTCCAGCAGTGCAGTCATATTGAATTTTGATAGAAAGGAAATCTGAATATTTCTGAGATAGAGAAACATGTTTAAGTGTGGCTGGATGTAAAAAAACACATTACTTTTTCCTGGCCTGAATTAAATTAATGTTGTCACACAGCTTTATGTAATTATAGAAGTGATGTCATAGTTATACTAACATATTACATTGCATTCATTCTTTAAATAATGTGCCTATGTGCTGTTTGACAATGTGATCTCACCAGTCGTTGAGTGTCACTGAGGATTGGGACTTCACTGGCCTTTACCCCAACTGATACTCCTCCATCTTTCCCTGCCTGTTAGACCGAGAAACCATATTCTCCTTTTCCCCGCTTTACTCCATTTCCGTATCATGACCTTTGGTGTGGTGAACAGATATGGAAACCATTATCTTATCAAGCTCTGCCATCTACAACAGAAGATAAGATAAAACACTTCCAAAATAAGATGACATGCCAAAGTAACTCTATGATTACATTGTACATACTGTAATAAATTACACAAAAGAAACTGACAGGACATTATTGGTGTACATGTTTTAAAGAAATACAAATACATCAAGTAAAATGTGTATAAAATCTTGTGCAAGACATCTCTATTTGATGTTCTGGTGCAGCATTTGTAAAGCTTCAATCATTTTATGGAGCAAACATGTGCATCATACAGTGGGGATTATTTTTTCTTATTTCAGGCTACTTAATTGGGACATTTTTTGGGAAAGAGTTTATGATAAAACCATACTTGCAAAGTGATTGACCAGATATTTCTCTATTTTTCTAAACACATAGTCACTGTTAATACTTTACACAAGAATCTTCAGCTTTCCACTTATATTATCCAAGCTCGATGCATTATGCAATACAATTGATCTCCTACCTCTGCCAGGAAACAGTTGGTGGTAACGGCGGTAGACTGCGGTATGCGCATCAAGAGCATTTTGCAGCTAAACACCCCTCAGCTCTTCCAAGCTGCTCAGTGTCACCCAGGTGTCTGCCATCCCCCCAAACTCTCCAAACGCAAACTCTGCATACTGCTGAAACATCTCTACCAGCTCCTGGCTCTCCCAGCCTCCATACCTTGATCTAAGAGTGTCTGGCGCTGTGGATCCATGAAGGACGACCAGAGGCTGAAGGCCCACTTCCAGCAGCTGTTTCAGCACGGTCTGGTAACAGGTAACCACAGCCTGCTGCGGTTGGCTGGGAAGGCCGGTAGGTAGGAATTGAGCCCATGACAGTGACACTTTGAAGTGGGTCACCCCTCTGTTCTGGAGGTACTCAATGTTCTGTTTAGAGCCTGGAGGAATGGGATGACTGCAGTCAAATGTGTCCGACACTGAGGGTTTGCCATACAGGCCCCTCCCCTGTTCATCGGTCACAGGACCTGCAAGAAACATGGCTTGGTGTTGCTGATCATTTTTCTGGCACATGTAGTAATAAACAGTGATCACAAACAGGGAGAGAAGTTTCCCCAGTGACAACATATTGTCTGAGCGCAGGGGACTGAATGAACCATTGGATGGCTAAACCTTTATATCACCACTGTTTACGAGCTTGAACTTTCAGTCAGATGAAATTCCCGAAAAAGATAAAGCTTGAATTCAGCCAGTGCAAACCCCAGAACGAGGGGACAGTATACTTACAGATGGCTGATGTAAACTATAGGCCGACGCCACACATGAAGAGATGATACACATGAGAGAGCAGTGTTATTTTGACTGGCTCTCAGAGTCTCAGCGGTAGTAGAGGTGAATTTCTGAGCAGATTTGTTTGGAGCAGGTGGCCAGGTACTACACATTGCACCTTTAAATGTCTATAGAGAGACTGTTTATAGTATGTAATATATGTGTGTTCAGTTGTAATTGTTTGCTAAACCACTGTTGCCCGTTATTGTGCATTTTAATTGTGTTTGTGTGCATCACTTGTTGTGTTTTTGACTTGTATTATGATGTCAAACAGTGTGGTATAATATCCCTTTTTATTTTTGTCACAATTAATCAACTCATTTTCATATTGCCAGAATATTGCTGGAATTCTGATTACAAAATAAACTTTCTAACCCTAACCCTAACCCTGTTTCACAACAGCATTAAAAAACATCAGCGCATCATTTGTACCATCCAATTTGTTTTCGGAAAAATACAGAGGGCATCAGGGAAAAGACATATAATGTAATCAATGTCATATTGCAGAATTACATCAAAATAGAGAGAAAACTCACTGCTCTATCTTTCAGTCGACCACAGTGATTCATGTAGTTTGTGCAGATGTGCTTTACATTTCCAAAGTGGTTTGGAATCACGCAAGACTCAAACAGCATATGAAAAGGCATGAGTATATGGCCTTCTGTGCATTTGTGTTATTCTATAAAAATGATATGGAGTCTAGTACGTGTTCTCAGATTATTTGTTGAAGCAAAACTTCAAACACTTTTTCCTTTGAATAATCAAAAAAACCCATTGCTGATAAGAGTTTATGATGGATACTGTAATAGCTGTCACATGCTTGAGTTGATCTATAACTAACACGATTAGCTGGTGTGAGATTCCATTGCACATGTAGGTTCCTTTACTTTGGCTCCCAAGATGTATTTCTTACTTGTGTCGGTTCCAATCTAAAATATGTTATGTTCTCTCTCAGACTCTGCATGCTGCTATACAAACTTACATTTTCACAAAGCATGTTGGAACAACATATTTCACAGTCCTCAAACATGAGCACAAGAGAGGGATGCATTTATCACTTGACATGTGCGAGTCCAGAGTCTTCCTAATCGTATCACAGTGCTGCAATAAAATACCGTAATATGCACCACTTGACTGTGATAGCCATCTCTTAATTGTGTAACAATGCAATAAGAAGTAAACAGAATTGCTTTAAAGCGCTTGGAAATCAGTGGATAATATGAGTCCATCCTTTTCAAGCCAGAATGAAGTACCTATTGTGGGTTGCATTTCTGTTCGTTTTTTGTCTGTATGGTTGCCGGAGCACTGAGGTGACTGGACAAGAGGACTTCATGCTTGTTGCAGGCCCTCTGGCAAAGCAGCTGGTGAGAAGTTCAGGCAACACGGTGAAGGATGCGTTTGACTGCAGTCATCCCATACCTCCAGGCTTTAAACAGAACTTTGAGTACCTCAAGAACAGAGGGGTTACCCACTTCAAAGTGCCGCTGTCATGGGCTCAACTCCTACCTACTGGCCTTCCCAGCCAACCGCAACAGGCTGTGGTTACCTGTTACCAGACCGTGCTGAGGCAGCTGCTGGAGGTGGGCCTTCAGCCTCTGGTCGTCCTTCATGGATCCACAGTGCCAGAGACTTTGAGATCAAGGTATGGAGGCTGGGAGAGCCAGGAGCTGGTAGAGATGTTTCAGCAGTATGCAGAGTTTGCCTTTGAGGAGTTTGGAGCACTGGCACACTCATGGGTGACACTAAGTGACTTGGATGATGTTTGGCGTGACGGGCAGCCTGCAGGTGCTCCCGGTCCTCTGCAAAATATCCTCCAGCTCAACAAGAACATTTACCAGATCTACCATCAACGGTTTCCTGACAAAGGTAATAGAGAAGGAGGAGAGGATTAAAGATTTGGTTGATTTATTTAGCTCCTTTTTTAAAGGACTGGTTATTTGTTACGATGTTTTGATATAAAACAAGAACATGAATTATTTGTTGTCAACCATAACCATTTCATATATAATGTAATCACTAATATATTATGTGATATTCACTGTGTTTTGAGAAATGTAAAAAGGAGTACTTTACGACAAACCGATAATCCTTACCCTTTACCCCATTATTTATGACACAGATTATATGTGTAGATTGCCATGCATATCTCAATAGTCAATGCAGGTGAGATCAATAAAATAATCTAAGCATACATTTCACTGCACAGCTGTGAAATATGTTTGTGCTCTGCCAAAAGAACCTAGGGTCCTTGGAATACATTGTGTTCAGAGTGCCTTTATGCTTAAATTTTCACAGGGAGACGTCTGTCAATCGGACTGAGAGCTAGTGATGCTGCAATTCTTCCACAGATCAAAGGTTCATCTCCAGTAAGATGCATCTTCTCTCCTCTTATGTATCTTTTAAACGTATTCTTTCTTTATATCATTTACTTCAGGTGCTATTGCTATAAGGCTCTAAATGAAAACCATTTGAGAATAGTAAATCAATATCAATAGAACTGGTTTGTCGTGTTCACCTTAATATTATGTATATTTGCTCAGTTATTTGAAGCTTACATTTTGTCACATCTCCTTGCAAACCTAAAATGTGTAGTGAGTATATTAATGGTTGTGTGTATGAAAGGGACGGACTGCAACAAAAGACTTGCAGTTGTCGACCTCCTTGTATCTTTCCTGTCACGCTTTCTATTAAATACAAATTAAACAAGCACCTTTTTCTCATTAACATACATGAGTGGGATAACATACAGTGCTGTGTCTCCTATTTTGAACAGACAGATTTATTGTCAGTGCACATTGAATACAACTGTGCTTCTGCATCAAACTTTGCAAAAGAGCTGAGCAGTTTACAGGTAAGAATACAATAAAAGGTGTTTCTTTTCACATTGCATTTCATATTTTGTATCACACTGCAGCCACATGCATGTTATGTTGTAGATGTCAAGTGGGGACCTGCCAATCCTGATATACGAGGTGGCTGTTCATGGTTGTCCCGACAGTCAATACCAGCTTCTTGGCAATTTCTTACAAGGTAAATGTCATTATAGCTGACTTAATATGATTCTGTTTTTGTCATATTTGCTGAAACTGTCACTATTTCCTTACAATAGTACATGAGACAGATGATCTGTAAAACAATCAGGTTCCTATGTGTCCTCTTAGTGATCTTTGCAATTTGCAAGATTCAACCAAGGAAAACAAACAATCAGATTCGAGAAGTCTCTGACGCAGCTGTCAATCACTTCTTACATAGGTTGGGAACTCCGATCAAACTAGGCAGCGCTGTTCAAATATGAATCAATATTCTGTTACCTTTGTGTTCTGATATTTTGTGGTGAGCTCTGGTTATAGTAAGTGCATTGTGCATAAAGTTGAAAATTTGTAGCATAATAATCAACATAATCTGTTTATACTGACCAAACAGATCAAGGCTAGCCTGTTGTAAATTGCATTATCATTAACCTTTACAATACAATAATCATGTGAGTGTTACTGGGAGTGTTATCATATGTCATTGATCAGTGTAAATTGTTCTTGTTATGGTCCCGTAAAGTTTTACAAGTGCAATCACATTCATGATGGAGCACAGCCGGAGGACTTGCTTTGCTCTTTATAAGTTAATACATAAAACACAACACAGTGTGTTTAGCAGGCAATACATATTGTTTAAACATTGATTTCCACTGGAATGTGGCAAGTAAATTGGTTTGATGAAGAATGCAGAGTTTAAAGCAGATGCCTAAATAACATTTGGTACAGACGTGCATGTCCCCCTCAGGATAAAATCACGATAACTTTAGTGATTCTCTAACTTTTTATCTTCAAGTAGAAATATCACTTTGTCCAATACTTTGACTTAAAACCAAATACCTGCCAAGCAATTACATTCCCTGCAGCCTCAGCTGTACTTTGAGTTTAGCTAATTAGCTGTAACAAAAAGGAATGTATTTTTTTAATTCTGCATATTTTATTAATGTTGATCATATAACTGTTAGTAACTTTGTCTTGCATTCATCACAGCCTTATTGAACAACAATAACCTGAATATTGTGGGATGTGACATGATGAATATGATGGGTAAACTGGACATGGAGGACGTCCCAACCAGGTAACAGTTTTTCTTGGTGAAATATACAGTTTCATATACACTGACAAAACTTGTTTCTTGTATATTTACACTGTTTTATGTCTCTTTTCCAACAGTCATGGTATTTCATACTACAATAGAATTAAAATATTTAAAAACAGTTATCGAAACGTGTGGAATAAGTTTGGGGCCCAGACCACAACAGAACGAGACCTTTTCCTCAATGAATCATTCCCGTCAGGCTTCCAATGGGCTACCTCCAGTGAGTCCTTCAAGGTTGAGGGAGGCTGGTCAGAAGGTGGGAAGGGAGAGACCATTTGGGACCGTTTTGGTCATGACGGCCTAGCATTTGCCAATCAGACAGCTGATCTAGCTAGTGACAGTTACCACAAGGTGGATTATGATGTCTACCTCCTGCGAGGTCTTCATGTCAACACCTACCAGTTTTCCATCTCCTGGGCCCGTGTTTTCCCCTCAGGCCACCGGGGAAGCCAATCAGAGAAAGGGACTCTCTACTATGAGAAGCTGATCAACGCTCTCATTGAGTCTGGCATACAACCTGTTGTCACTCTCTACCACTGGGATCTGCCCCAGACACTGCAGGACTATGGTGGATGGACCAACGCTTCCATTGTTGAAGCCTTCAAGGACTATGCAGACTTCTGCTTCTCCAGGTTTGGAGACAGGGTCAAGACCTGGAACACATTCAGTAGCCCCTGGGTGGTGAGCCATGCTGGGTATGGCACTGGTGAGCATCCCCCTGGAGTCAAAGACTATGTGGTTGCCTCCTATCAGGTGAGGGCAATGGTCTAATGATAATATAAATATTCACAAATTCATTTTTATTCTTATACATTTACATCACTATTTCTTTTGCCTTTACAGGCCACTCACACTATGCTCAAGTCTCATGCTGAGGCTTGGCATGTCTACAATGACAAGTACAGGAAGGCACAAGGAGGGAAAGTGGGCATTGCATTGAACTCCGACTGGGCTGAGCCCATGGACCCCTCCAGACCTGAAGACATAGCAGCTGCAGATCGCTACCTGCAGTTCATGCTTGGCTGGTTTGCACATCCTATATTTGTAAATGGAGATTATCCTCTAACACTCAAGACTCAGATTGAACGGAAAAGAAATGAGTGTCCCCTCTCTGAGCCTGCAAGACTTCCAGTTTTCACTGCTGAAGAGAGCCAGAGGATACATGCAACAGCTGACTTCTTGGGATTAAACCACTATACCTCCCGGTTGGTCAACAACAGTGTTGGTGGCTGCACCCCTGGTCCTCAGGGGGTGGGAGACTTCCAGGCACATGTGGACCCGTTATGGTCTTCTACAGCTTCTGACTGGATCTATTCTACACCTTGGGGTCTCAGAAGACTTCTTAACTACATTTCCACAGAATATTTGAATGTTACCAAAGTGCCTATCATCATAACTGGGAATGGTATGCCTACTGAGCACAGTGGGGACACTCTAAATGACACCAGTAGAATAGAGTACATGAAGAGTTACATCAACGAAGCCCTGAAAGGTAAGTGTCTGGAATTTCTCTGATCGGAAATCACTTTTTACAAAGTGTTAAAATTATTGTCAGCTTTAATGTGCTGTTGTGTGTGTCTATTTTCTAGCAACATTCCTAGATGGAGTGGATGTGCAGCGATTCACAGTGCAGTCACTCATGGATGGATTTGAAGGAAAACAAGGTTACAGCCAAAGATTTGGTCTTCACCATGTCAACTTTGAAGATGCGGACAGACCAAGAACCCCAAAGCAATCTGCATATTTCTACTCTCAGGTTATCAAGCAAAATGGATTTAGTTCACAGAAAGGGCATGCTTTTAAAGGTTCAGCGATGCAACTCAACCGCCGTCCAATGGCTTTATCACCCTCTGACGTCCCGTCTAAATCCAAGGTTGTCTGGGAGGAATTCTCAAACCAGTCGAAATTCCAGAGAAAAATGTATCACTATGGCACTTTCCCACAAGGCTTCAGTTGGGGAGTATCATCTTCAGCTTACCAGATTGAAGGTGGCTGGAATGCTGATGGGAAGGGGCCCAGCGTCTGGGATGCATTCACCCACAAACCTGGCAGTATTCCTGCAAATGCCAATGGAGATGTGGCCTGTGACAGCTACCACAGACTGGAAGAAGACTTCTACATGCTGCGAGCTCTAAGGGTGAAGTCATACAGATTCTCTTTGTCCTGGTCCAGGATCTTTCCCGATGGTCGGCTTACCTCCCGGAACCAGAAAGGTGTTGACTACTACAATAGACTAATTAATGGCCTCTTAGCATATAATATCACTCCCATGGTGACTCTCTACCACTTGGACCTTCCTCAAGCTTTGCAAGACCATGGTGGCTGGGAAAATGTAGAGATGATTAACATTTTTAATGACTTTTGTGACTTCTGCTTTGCCACCTTTGGAGACAGAGTGAAATTTTGGATGACCTTCAACCAGCCTCACACCATTGCGTGGTTAGGATATGGACTTGGACAGATCCCACCAAATGTTAAGAATCCAGGAATTGCACCATACAGAGTTGCACACAACCTTATAAAGGCACACGCCAAGGCTTACCACACATATGACGATAAGTATCGCAAATCCCAAAGTGGTCTAGTATCCATAGTCCTCAATGCTGATTGGATCGAACCTAAAGATGTTAATGTTCCCCGTGAGGTGGTGGCTGCTGACCGCGCTCTGCAGTTCCAACTAGGTTGGTTTGCACACCCCATTTTCAAGAATGGCGACTATCCAGATGCAATGAAGTGGCAAGTTGGAAACAAGAGTGAACTCCAAGGTCTTTCAGAGACAAGACTACCTTCCTTCACTGAAGAAGAAAAGACCCTCATCAAAGGAACTGCTGACATGTTCTGTGTAAATCATTATACTACAAAGATTGCACACCATGCTACTTTGAGGCTTTCCCCTCAATCCTATGAATATGACCGGGACTTGTCAGAAGCAGAGGAAGATGATTCACCAACTACTGCCATCAGTAACCAGAGAGCTGTAGCATGGGGCTTGAGAAGACTCCTCAACTGGATCAAAGAGGAGTATGGAGATCCAGAGATTTACATTACTGAGAATGGAGTAGCTACAGATTCAAAGACAACTTGGGATGACTCTGCCAGAGTGTTTTATTACAAGACCTACATTGATGAGGCTCTGAAAGGTACACCGATGTAAATACATTTGTGAAGATAAATTATATGATTATCATAACTGTTCAGATTTTTAGTCTTGATCATTTATTTGTGTGGGTATGTTTTAATAACAGCACATGACCTTGATGGTGTGAAGGTGAAAGGATACATAGCAACATCGCTCATGGACTCTTTTGAATGGCTCAATGGGTACAAAGTTGGATTTGGGCTACACCATGTAGACTTCACTAACCCAAACCGGCCGAGAACACCCAAGTACTCAGCCCATTTCTACTACCAAGTTATAAAGGACAATGGTTTCCCTACACCAGATGATGAGAAGCTTATTCATGGACATTTCCGCAAAGATTTTATTTGGAGTACTGCCACGGCATCATACCAGGTACGTTTTTGATGAAGCCCCTTCGTTAATGCTGGATCAGGGGTTTGCACATATATTCCTTACACTGCTCTTTCCTAATTAAAACTCTGTTTTGCATTTCTTATCTCAAGATTGAAGGGGGATGGAGGGCGGATGGAAAAGGTCTCAGCATCTGGGATAAGTTTGCTCACACTCCTCTTCGAGTGTTCAATGATGACAATGGCGATATAGCCTGCAACAGTTACAATAAAGTAGAAGAGGATGTTGCTATATTGAAGCAACTTAAGGTGACCCATTATCGTTTCTCCATATCTTGGCCGAGGGTGCTTCCTGATGGCACCACCAAGCACATCAATGAGGCTGGACTAAACTACTACCACAGACTGGTGGATGCACTGCTTGCTGCAAACATCCAACCTCATGTATGTGTAGTTCTTGCTTCTCAGGAAATTATGCATTTGCAATGGAAGGTTGGTTCATTTTGTAAACCTGGCTTTCCCTTTGTTGTCAGATTACTCTCTACCACTGGGACCTTCCACAAGCTCTACAGGACATTGAGGGCTGGGAGAATGAGACTATTATTGTCAAATTCAGGGATTACGCTGACCTCATCTTTAGCCGTCTTGGCCACAAAGTGAAATTCTGGATCACCATTAATGAGCCGTACAATATAGCCAATGTGGGCCATGGCTATGGGGCGGCTGCCCCAGGTATGCTTTTCCGCAATGCTCTTCAGCTCACACTCTACATCATATGCTCACTTGATTGGTGTGAAATACAGGTTGAAAAGTGAAAATGTATCAAAACAGTATTTCATGGTCATGGAGTGTTTTGAAACAGTGTATTTTCTGGAAAACAATTCTTAGTTTTTGACCTTTCTAAACAGGGTTAGGGTGACAATGACAGTGGGAAGCATATATAGCTAAAGAAACTAGAAAATGTGTCTGTTGCTCCTTGTGTATGTGTCCAGGGATCAGTTTCCGACCAGGCACTCTGCCCTACATTGTGGGTCACAACCTGCTTAAAGCACACGCTGAGGCCTGGCATCTCTACAATGACAAGTACCGGGCCAAACAGAAAGGAATTATCTCCATCACCATCAACTCTGACTGGTCAGAGCCCAGAAATCCCTATAAGCAGGAGGACATTGACGCTGCAAGACGTGTGGTGGAGGTGCTGAAATACTTACTGTTGTTGTTACTGTTTGCAGATTCTTTTTTTGCAGTCTCATTTCTTTCACGTTTTACAATAGACATGAAAGTTGCACTTCAGGTCTGTTGTGTGTCCTTGTGCAGTTCTACATTGGATGGTTTGCACATCCCGTATTTAACGGAGACTACAGCAACATGATGAAGACAATTGTTCGAGAGCGAAGCATAGCTGCTGGTCTGCTAAAATCTCGGTAATTTAAAAAACAACAGTAAAGCAAGAAAGAGAACTAATGGAAAATTGTTTTACATTCATCAGGTAAATTTAATTAGTTTGATTTAATCTCTCCAGGCTGCCTGAGTTCACTCCTGGTGAGATTAAGAGGATTAAGGGTACCTATGATTATTTTGGGTTCAACCATTACACCACTGTCCTGGCGTTCCCTGTGAACTATGGAAACCTTCAGCATTATGATGCCGATAGGTAAGCAAGTACAAACATACCTACAGGAACCAAGTGGGAGAAGCAAGTTAACACAATCACATGGTGATGAGCTGAAGATGTACCTTAATTTTTGTGAAATAAAACCATTTCACTGATTTAATCTTGTCAGGGGTGCAGGAACAATTGCTGATCGTACCTGGCTGGATTCAGGCTCATCTTGGCTGAAGGTCTCACCGTTTGGATTCCGCAGGATATTGAACTTCATTAAGGAGGAGTATGGAAATCCACCTATTATCATCACAGAAAATGGCATGTCAGAGCGAGGGCCGATTGACCTAAACGATATTCATAGGAGCTACTACTATGAAAAGTACATCAACCAGGTGCTGAAAGGTATCAAACCACAACTCCCATCGTATATTTTAATTGAGACCATCCACAATATCTCATGTAAAGTATCTGAGAAATGATTGAAGTGGATCATAGTTTCACAGAATACTTTTTATGTTCAATCCAAGGTACAGCATTTATTGTGCTTAAGAATGTTGAGTGTATTTGCATTCCTAAAGGTGTTAATTTTCTCCTCCTAGCTTACTTGCTAGATAACGTGGATATCCGGGGTTACACAGCTTGGTCCCTGATGGACAACCTAGAGTGGGCTACTGGCTTTTCAGAAAGATTTGGCCTTTTCTACGTCAATCACTCAGACCCTAAACTGCCTCGACTGGCCAAGACTTCTGTTACCCTCTACTCCACCATCATCAACTGCAACGGATTCCCGGACCCCGCCTTGGGACCCCATGAGTGTTTGAACACTGTGCCTGAAGGTAAATTGATGCATTGATGCAACCAGTATCTTTAAAGCTCACCAATTAAAATGTAATTTGTGCAAAAACCTAAGTTAAAGAAAACAAGAAGTTGTGGTTGTACGAGGGTTATGTGCTGGACTATTTCTTAGACAAAAGCATTGACTTCCTGGAGTCTTGTTTTCAGCGTATTTAACAAGAGATGTCAATATAAATCCTACACACTGTATATGCAGAAAGCAAACAATTGTTATTTTCCCCTAAAATGTCACTATTTCTTTCATGGAAAACAACATTCAGTAATAGTAGACATTCAGATTTTGTGAATAGCAGATTTTCTGTTGCCACATTTAAGTTGTGAAAAACAAACATTAATATATATTAACCCCTGTGTCTTTTCTACAGCAACGAGCGCACCGGTCACCACGCCAGTCACGCCGGTCACCACTCCGGTCATCACGCTGGTCACGCCGGTCACCACTCCGGTCACCACGCTGGTCACGCCGGTTACACCGGTCACGCCGGCTCCCTCTGACAACACTGTAAGCTTCCTGGGTATGAAGCTCACTACCAATGATGCTGAGACCGGACTTACCACCACTTTTGCTCTGCTGATTGTTGCAGCTTTTGGAGCTATTTGTACATCTTTTTTTTTGTTTCAGGCAAAAAAACATTCAAAGAAAAACATTATATCAAATCTATAAAAATGGAACGGAAATTCTGCAAAAATGCAGAATTGTAATCAAAGTCCAACTTGCCAACTAACCTGTCTGCGTATTCTTATGAGCACCATTTCATAAAACGTCATGCATGTTAATGAAGTTGTAGATTAGATTTTTTTAGCCAATGCTGTATACAGATTTATTCTTCTCCCAAGCA
Organism: Cebidichthys violaceus; assembly: GCF_023349555.1. Classification (NCBI taxonomy): domain Eukaryota; kingdom Metazoa; phylum Chordata; class Actinopteri; order Perciformes; family Stichaeidae; genus Cebidichthys; species Cebidichthys violaceus. The sequence continues at coordinate 224,456 of NW_027176328.1, forward strand.
CATAATTCAATAGATTTTTATTTTTCCTTCATTCAGTCACATCTCCAATATGTTGCTGCTCTTCTCATGTTTCAGATAATGATTAAAATAATATACAAGTTGTTCATGATCCACGTTATTTATTGCTACCCCTGTAGATGTGCTATGGAATGTGAGCCACACTGAATCACGCAAGATCTGCCCTTCGCTTGAGGCAGCACTCCGTCCTGTATTCCAAAATTAAAACACAAAGAAGTGATTGACAGCAGCAGTCCCGCGCTCAGACCAATGACACAGCCCTCAACTTTGATCAAGTACATGACTGGCAAATGAAACAAGATATTGCACCACGCATGAAACATGATTGTGGTCCGCAGAAGTCAAGACATCTGTTCTGTTCCTCAATAAAGCATAATAAATAATTTGTTTGAGAAAAAGCCAACTTTGGGTTAAACATTTGGGAGCTGCAAACAAAATCAGATGGTCTCCTAAACCCTACTGGTGTGTCCTCAGAAGCTGCAGTTACAAACAAGCCTAGCATCAACACTGTAGAGATCAGCTAATGCCACTAGATGTCATTGTAGGTGTGAATTCATCCTGCTGGACACTTGGTTTCACAGGAGACTCAGATCCTCTTAATCTTTAATCCCCCCAATGAGAGAAACGCTATTATATTATATTGTGTCATTGCACTTTTAAAAACTGGACAAATGCTACAGTTCATGTTTGATGCCACGATTAGTGTTAATGGTGGCTGAACTGCATAGTCAATAATATGAAAGCTTAATTCCAAGGTAAATTAACTAAATGGACATATAGCATTGTGTGATATTCACTAAATGATGGAAGGATCGTCAAAAGAGAATTTTGATATTTGCAGTAACCTCATAATCAGATGAATATTTTGGAGCTTTGAGCGAAGACAATAACCCCTGCTCGAACTTATTTGTTATTCCCCATCATTAATGTGGTAAACTGGTCTGTGGTAAACAGTGGTAAACTGGTCTGATCAGTTTGCTCAGACCAGTTTGATTAATTCCTTGGAATCAGTCCATATTACAATATACTGTTTTGATACTTTGATTTTACTCAGTTAGCTGGCAACTTAGTTATTAACTGTTACATAAATGAAGATCTGCAAATGTTATCCCACTTATGTAAGTTAATGAAAAAAAGGTGTTTTTAATTTGTATTGCCATGAGGCCTACATTGATATACCATTGCATAAGACACAAGCCGGCCAATTTGTGAAATAGGTGTATAGCAAAGGTTTTGTTATTTTGCGATGAATGTGTGTAAGAGTGCAGATAAAGGCATGGGCAACAAGTTGCTGACACAGAACCTTTGAGCAGTAAAAGCAAAGAGTTAAGATAAGAAGAGATATAAAACATGCTGTAACAAATAAGACACGAACAGGACCACACCACATGTTGATGGAGGAAGCGTGACAGGAAAGATACAAGGAGGTCAAAAAACAACTAAAAGTCTTTTGTTGCAGTCCGTCCCTTTCATACACACAACCACTAATATACTCGTTTTTACATTTTAGATTTCCATGGAGATGTGACAAAATGTAAGCTTCAAATAAATTAGCAATTTATACATAATATTAGGTGAACATGACCAACCATTTCTTTTGATATTGATTTACTATTTTCAAATGTTTTTCATTCATAGCCTTATAGCAATAGCACCTGAAGTAAATGATATAAAGAAAGAATACGTTTAAAAGATACATAAGAGGAGAGAAGATGCATCTTACTGGAGATGAACCTTTGATCTGTGGAAGAATTGCAGCATCACTAGCTCTCAGTCCGATTGACATACGTCTCCCTGTGAAAATTTAAGCATAAAGGCACTCTGAACACAATGTATTCCAAGGACCCTAGGCTCTTTTGGCAGAGCACAAACATATTTCACAGCTGTGCAGTGAAATGTATGCTTAGATTATTTTATTGATCTCACCTGCATTGACTATTGAGATATGCATGGCAATCTACACATATAATCTGTGTCATAAATAATGGGGTAAAGGGTAAGGATTATCGGTTTGTCGTAAAGTACTCCTTTTTACATTTCTCAAAACACATTGAATATCACATAATATATTAGTGATTACATTATATATGAAATGGTTATGGTTGACAACAAATAATTCGAACCTCAACGATACTACCGGCAACATCGGCGTTTATTTGTATATATATATATTGCGATGTCTTCGGGCAGTAGAAGCCACACTGTCAAAATTTCTTGCGACATTTTGTAGTTGTATATAGTGTGCATTCTTTATCTAATATCTTTACTC